>NW_023464178.1:0-11640 GCF_013731165.1 Rhagoletis pomonella | reverse complement strand
AAATTTAAAATAAGTTTCGTATAGTATAGAAAGGGCGTAACTAACATCGTCACTGAAAGGCAAACAAGCCACAACTAACTGAAATTTTTTATTGCCCAAAACGATCTGGGAACTTATGATTCGATGGAATGCAACATTATCAATCAAAAGGTAAATTTTGGATTTTCAGTTAGTTACGGCATTTTGTATTTCAGTAACAGTGTTAGTTATCCCACTTTCCATACTTATGCTAACGATATGTACATCTAAACTAAGTACATAAGTCGACACATTCATCTGTATGTACCATGGCGCTCACTTAAGTAGCACACCTTTATTTTTTTTTGCAAAATTCACAATGTTTTACATGATATATTTTTTCGTAAATTTTTTTAAAGTATAGTAGATGATATAACATTAACCAGTACAGTTCGGGGAAATTTAACAAATGTCAAAAAAATGTCATACAAATTTTCAACTTTTTTTTAGAATATTTAGAAACTTGGGTATGCAATTTCGTAACCCATTCAATTTTTTAACCGACTTCCAAAAAAAGAGGAGGTTATCAGTTCGTCGGAATATTTTTTTTTGTATGTGTTACCGCATAACTTTGGACCACGTCAACCGATTTCAATAATTCTTTTTGCATCGGAAAGGTAGTATCGCCGAGGTGGTCCATACAAATCTGGTTTCGATCCGATCATTGCATAATAATATATATATATATATATATATATATGAGAATTGAAGTCGGTTTTGTTTTTTAAAAATTACTTGTTTGTTTGAAAATTACTAGTAGTATAATAAGGTTGCAAGTTTGAAAATTCGGAAAAATCCCGTTGATTTTTGAAATTTTTTTAAATGGAAGAAAATACGCAACATTCTGGCCAAAAAAAAAAATCTCAAAAATCAAAGGTATTTTTCCGAACTTTCAAACCTGCACATTACTATACTAAAATTTAATAGCCTACAAAACTGCATACCAATAAGTTTTAAAAAGAATCTGAAAAAGAGTTGAAAAGTTTGATGAATTTATTTTTGAACTGTATACAAAGTTTTAGACTTTGACTTATATGGAGAATCTACTATAATTTTATAAAAAAAATTTACGAAAAAAATGTATCACGTAAAACATTGTGAATATTGTAAAAAATAAAATTATGATATTTATGTGAGCACCACTGTATGTATAAAGCTTTCTAAACTTATTCCTAGCCTAAGCACACACACAGAGCTTTTTTTTTGCTTTAGATTTGTACAGAGTAAAAGCTTCTTCTGGCCAACTCTGTTCTAAACAAAAGATGTAAGCAGTTTGTTAACGCTATGTTTTTATGTCATTCGGCAGCGGTGGTACCCAACCGCCAAAGGCACCCTCCAACTCCGCAGCGATTTGTAGGCATAGTTTATCTTGATACGGTGCAGCAACAACCTGGAAGCCAATTGGTAAACCTCGCTTATTCAGGCCCATGTTGACATGTGTTGCTGGTAGGCCAAGTATGTTGAACAGTAGCATGAGACCTACGCCCACTAAATTCAACGTGCCTGTGTTAAAGGCGAAAGTCGATGTGGGAAAGGTGGGCAAGAAAAGCACGCCATTGTTGCCGAGCATTTGCTGCAAGATAAATAATAAAATTAACCAATTAAAAATATATATATTTTTTAAATACTATACACACTACTAGTTCCTCTTTTAGTGCTTCGCCTTCAATGCGAAGTTCTTCCAATTCCTCCGTAGACATATACACTTTCTTCAATCGCATCCACTCCATAAATAAAGCGTCACGATTATGCACTGACTTTCCGATAAGCGAAAGCAACAATTGCCAAATTAAAGTTCTTATTTTTGGTGTATTTTCAGTTGTTACGCTCGGTATGCCGCGAATTGCTGAGAGGGCGCCTAAACCGATTTCTCTGGCGTGAGCAAATTTATCCAATTTCACCTGTAGGTAATATACTATTAATTCTATATGCATCTGGTTTCACTTCATATTTTGTTCAAAATCCAAAATATATATAACTCGCCTTTGCTGTGGTGAGCCCTCCTTTTTCGAAGCACTTGACTGCCTTTGTTATGGCCAATTGTATATCGAATTCAGTGGGTGGGTGCACAAGTGCAGCACAACCGTTGAAACCGTAAGTGTAGTATATCTGCAAATGAAATCTATAAATTTTATATGTTCACATTAGATTCTCAAGTCAAAATCCTTACTTTAATGTCCTTTAGCTGTATTGGTTCATTAAATTTCAATTTCTCTATATTTTCGCCGGCCATTACTTGCAAAAGTATGGGCAAATCTTTGGCAAACCGTGTTATTGGCCCCGTCGTCAGATATTGCGGGAATACCGGATCATCTGTGTAGGGGAAGCTGCCGTCAATCGAAAGCAATCCACCGGTCGCTTTATGACCGAATACACCACAAAACATAGCAGGTAAACGTATGGATCCGCCGATATCTGATGCGAGACCGAACGGGGTAGCGCCGGCGCCATTTAGAGCACCCTGTAAAAAGATATTGAAATAAATATAATTCAACTATTCAAAAAGAAAAATTGCGCTAAATATTTATGTATATTATTTTAAGATAAATACTTCTCCGCCAGATGAGCCACCAGACACTCTGTTCAGGTCATAAGGATTGCGACATTTTCCATTCATTTTGGTGTTTGTCTCGTAGCTCATGCAGAACTCTGGATTCGCTGACACTAAAAGTGGTATGCAACCGGCAGATCGCAGTCGTTCCACAACTTTACTGTCATGTTCACATTTAATATTTTTGCGATAAATGTTACCGACAACGAATGAGAGTCCTACAAATAAAGAAATTGTTGCATGGTTATTGGAGCAAAAAGACGGATCAATCGCAAATTGCATAAAGAAAAGTAACGCGTTGCTAAATTTAGGGTGATAAGAACTACACTTCTTAACTTAACTTAACTTCTTAATTCCGAAAAAGCATCTGTGAAGTGCACAACGGCACATACTAAAATGTGTATACTAAAATGTATTAGGGGTTGGGTTGGTGCTCTTTCGTATGCGTATTTTTTTAATTTATCCCGTTTTTTTAATTATAAATATTTTTTTACTTCAGTGTAAAGTAATGCACCACAAAATAAAAACTCGTCTAGAATTTCAACGAATTAGTCAAATACTTATATGAATTTACAATTCTGTGTTATTCCTGTGTACTATTTTCGCAATATATTTCCGACTCGAAAGAATGGATTTGTCGGACTTGGATTTGGAAACAAGCCCAACTGGGTCGAGGTTACATTGGTATCTATGCGTTCAATGGCTCAGAAGTGCATTTCAATGGCAACAGAGAAATTGGAGGATACAGTGATTTTGTACTAAAATCGAAAAGCAAATGGAGAAAGACGTCGTCTGGGAAAATGCCGATTCTTCCATTATCAGAAAACGTACTATGATAGGAACATTCTTCGTGGAATAAAATACTTCGTTACTAAATATTCTGAAAACCAAGTTTTGATTCAATAACTACAGCGCAAAAACAGCTCTTCCAAAGTAGCAATTCAAGGATTTTTTTTTTCTAAACTCGATGAATTTAATCTGGGTTCCCAGACGCAGAAATATTACTAGGGAAGTAGTCAATCTGTTGTCGTTCAATTCTGCCCTAAATGCCGTCAAGTAAACTATCTTCAAACGAAGATCTGTTTTTATTTAGCAAAACAACCAGAATTTGTGGAAACGGATTTGGGTCTCTAGTTCTCCTCGATCGCCTCTCCACTAGCTTAGAGGTTGGTTTTATCAACGGACACTGTTCAATGGAAATACACGAACCGCTAAAGGCATCCCCTCTAGTGATTTCTACCATAGCTGCAAGAATAAGGAGAAGGTAAAGAGCATCGAACACTTTTCCTGGCATGGTCCTAGCTTGTCCTTAATACGGAATTAATAGGTCATCTTAGTGATTTCAAAGTGGTTCTCGGGACTGAAGTGTGACTCTTAACATTCCTTATACAGAGTGGCTGTTAACTTAACTTACCTTAAGGTATGGCGAAGCCCTAACGTCAAGAATTACGAGTCGAATATCAAATATTTTTTACTTAATAATAATGGTGAATGTAGTTGCCCCGAGAAATTCATTAATGTTTGATATCATATCGAAAAATATACTTTTAAAGGACAAATTTTAAAATAAAGAACAAATTCGATTTTTAGAAAAATAATTAAAGTCAAAAGGCAGCCCTTTAAGAAAAAGGACTGTCCTTTGAAGTAAAGTACGGATGGTCACAGTACTCATAAGGCCCGTTCTGGTGTATGGCGCTGAAGCATGGACAATGAAAATATCTGATTAGGCGACCCTAAAGGCTCTGTTATGTATACTTGGCAGAGCATGTACTGCTATACACCCAGAAAAAAGTTAGCTAAAAATATTTCTCTGAACACATGATTTGGTAACTATAACCAAATAATGTAACTATAACCAAACCATAAGTTGAGAGAAATATATTTAGCTGACTTTTTTCTGGGTGTAACATTTTTACGTAGAAATCAAAAACCAACAAACTTTTACGTATGTAATGCTGTGCGTTAGATAACCGCTTACACGCGAAGCTCATTTAACACGCCTATTAGACGGTTGTTGTGCCGTTAAGAACTCCAGCCCAGCTCTCTTTTCAAAATTCAAAATGTTCAAAAATTTTTCAATTGATCAGTATTTGCTATAGGACGAAACAAACCAATTTTTACGAGTGATTTATAAATTTCCCACTCTGTATGCAAATGTTGTAGAAAAATAAATTAAAAATTCAGTTCAGTTATTTCTTTGCCTGTGAAATTGTAAGAAAAGAACGATGAAAAAATCGCTCGCTGTCGTTTAATGACTTAGTTCAATCGACCCAGAGGGTCAAGTGTACGTATAGCTGTTAAGCAGGGATCACACGATTTGTACATTTGTACAGATTTGGCTATTTTCTCCGTTACAGAGTGGTGTTATTTGGAAAGCTTTTACTGAGCTGCTCTCATTCTCGATAAAAAATTCTTGACAATACCACTCTATCACCGCCAAATGTACAAATGTACAAATCGTGTGATCCCTGCTTTACATATATGTACGTAAGACATGCACATGCATCAGACTCTAAGTAAATATGCGTACCAATATCAAATTAAAACAATAAGAGAAACCAGTTATCTTTACTTTAAGTTAATATATGTATAGATGTATATCAATTAAATTTCAATTAAGTATGTATTTACTTTACCTTTCAGCCCAACCGACTCCTTTACCGTAAATGGTATACCCAGCAGTGGATAGCGCGCAAAGAGTGCAATTAACTGCTCGTTGTTCGCCTTGGCAATGAGGCTATCCGCATGTTTTGCATCCTTAAGCGCATGCTCAAAACGATTCTCAAGCACTGCATTCAGACTAGGGTTGACGGCCTGAATGCGTATGATATACGCTTGCACCAGCTGATGGGAAGTAATCTGAAGATTTTTCATTCGGGAACATAGATGTGTACTTATACTTTGCTATTAATATTCATATATTTTTTTATATACCTTTTTCTGCCGCAGCTCTAATACAAGTTCGCCCACAGATTTCAGTAGCAGTTCATCCTCTATTGGCGGGTAAGTTGGTCGTTTGTGAGCTAGAAACCAATTGACGAGTGTATTTGTAATAAAACAAATAACATTGCCAATGGCCATGATGGTCCGTACTATTATGAGCATGTTCTAAATTTTGGCAAGTATCCTTTTCTTCAACAAATTGAACAAGAAATGCGATACCTAGTCGAGATATCGCTTTAAATCTCATACATTAGAAACCCCACAATTCTATCTACAAAAAGAAAAATCGATTTTTAATAAATAAATTAACTTTACCTGGATTATTCTAAGTATGCCACCAAAAAAGTGTTTTAACGAAATGTAGTTCTAAATGAAAGTTTCTTTTTTTTTAGAAAAATGCTTTATGCCTTAAAACTTTGAGAGACATTCTTTATAGATTTTTTAACTAGATTGGAAGTGTCGATAGATTTCTAAGTTTATATTAGCTCGCTTTCATCCAGATTTCAGTACTAACTTTGCAATAGATTTTTTTTTTATCGAATTTTCGTTGAGCTAGAAATTTTGAATATAGCTCAGAATCCGGCTGTAGCTCAATATCTAACGAGGCCATTTTTAATGAAAATTTTTCTGGAAAACGGCCTCAAACCCGATAAAATTGTTGAATATAATTGTCATAAGGTCATAAATAACAAAAAACATATTAAATTAAATTCAAATTATCGAATAAGTTAAATAAATTACTATAATACACTGTGTGAGAGAAGACTGAAAAAGTGGCCAAAATTGTTGCTTGTTTATTTAAAAGTGGAAAAATCGGAAAAAATTGTTTTATATATAGCTTGTTATCCAAAGTATCAAAATCCGTGAGATTTATCGAAATGTACCAGGTGTGCCAAATTTATAAAAAATCCGAAACGACGCGTATTTTGGTTTTTTTGAAGTTTAAACAGCTTTAAACGTATTAACAATTCACTGGATTTGTTGAATTTTCTGCCAATGTACTTGGTATCTCTATAGACAGTTTCAGGAGAAAAATTAAAAAAAAAACAGGGTTGCCAGATATATGAAAATTTATAATTATTCAAAGGCTTCACAGCATACTTCAATTTCTATAGTAAAACAAAACCTGTTTGAAGGGATTAAAAAATATATTTTGGAGTGGCGTTGCCACCTTTCTAAAAAGTTACAATTAGGTTCATTAAAATATTATTTAATATCAAAATATGGGTATGAAACAGAAGGAGCTTAAACAAGCTTTAACACTAAAATGCCAATTCTTATTATTAAATTTATATTAATTGAGGAAATAAAATTAAGAATTTTATATAAAAAATTAGATGGTGGTTTTTGCGTCAAAGTTTTTTAAAAAATGCATTTAATTTGACTAAAACAAATAAATGGATTTTAAGATTTCTTTCAAAATTTAACCTGTTATTAGCCTGCATGAATATAACTTCCCATTTTTTATTTATTATTTATTTATTTCAAATATTTTTATAATTCTTACTATTTTTTATTTATTATTTTTTTATTTCAAATATTTTTATAATTCTTACTATTTTTTATTTTAACTTTTTTTAATTAATTTAATTAACGGAAGAAAAAACTCAACAACTAAAAATTAAAGCTTAAATTTTTTCCAGTGTAATCCTACTCACCTGTAATGAGATTATTTCTATTTTTAATTTTTTTTATCTACTAGAGTTATTTTTTTAATAATTTAATTAACGGAAGAAAGAAATCATCTTAAACAAAAAAAAACTTTCATTAATTCCAGGGTAATTTCAGTCATCGGAAATTAGAATACTTTTGTCAAACCAGACAAAGCTAATTGATATCTTAATTTTAAAGTTCTAGGCAGTCTAGCAATTGAATAGTTTTTCAATTCCTGTGTAATTTTCAGACGAATTTTTTGGAAAAAATTATAAAATTATATATGTATATACAACATGCATTTATTGTAAAATATGCGCAATAAATAAGTAAAAGCAGGAATTTTTAGCAAAATATGAAAAAATATACACTACCGATTGAATGCCATTTTAAAGGAATTTTCATTATTCGTTAAGACAACTTAATAATTTCCAATTGAAGATGCCCAATAAAAGCATGCATTCGGACGAGATTCCTATTTTTTAAACGACTTCCAAAAAAGGAGGAGGTTATCAGTTCGTCGGAATATTTTTTTTTTTTTGTTATTAATGTATGTTATCGCATAACTTTGGACCACGTCAACTTATTTCGTAAATTCTTTCTGCATCGGAAATTCAGTGTCTCAAAGGTGGTCCCACACTAATCTGGTTTAGAACCGATCATTGGATCATGAAATATATATATATATATATATATATATATTTAGTTTAAGTCGGATTTTTTTACTAAAAAATATTGGTTGTATGAAAAATGACCAGAAAGGAAGGTTACTCATACGCCGTGTATCGTGCATACTCATATTCATTGACACAAACTAATTTTCTTGAAAATGTAACAATTAATTACAAAAAGCGCAAAATATCCGCAGATTTTTATTAATGAAGATATCTTTGGCTATAGAATATTTCGTTATATTTTTTTTAAGCTTGCAGTTGCGATAGTCGGAATAGTGGACTTTGCTTAAATATGTAATTTTTGCTCATGATACAAGTATTAAAAGGTAAAACCGTCCGCTCGATTCGTCGGCCAAGATTGTCTACTTTTTGAAATTGAAATTTTCAGAGCCACTCAAATGCCAAATAAAAGTAAAACAATAAATAAATAGATGAAGATATTCAATTTTGCTTTATTTGAGACTGAAAGTGAGAATGTATGTATATGTGTGATTGAAAATTTGAAAACACCGTTGTTATTATTACAAACTGCAAAAATATTCAGGCTTATAAAATTTGCAAGAGACCAGGTGAGCTTGATTTTTGATTTTACAGAGGCACAGTGCAGTAAAAGTAGCAATTTGGAAGAAACTATTCTCCTGTTCCAGTTAATGAATGTTACATAATAAAAAATTGTTGAAAATAATTAAAATTTCACCAAAATTAAATTTCCTTTTAAATTTGTTTTTTTTTTTGGTTATTTATGGCCCTATAACAATTATATTCAATAATTTTATTGAGCTTTTCCACAAAAATGTTCATTATTAACGGCCTCAAGACCAATAAAGTTGTTGAATATTTCTTATTAATTGTTTGATTGATTGAAAATTTGAAAACATTGTTGTTTTTATTACAAACTGCAAAAATATTCAGGCTTATAAAATTTGCAAGAGACCAGGTGAGCTTGATTTTTGATTTTACAGAGGCACAGTGCAGTAAAAGTAGCAATTTGGAAGAAACTATTCTCCTGTTCCAGTTAATGAATGTTACATAATAAAAAATTGTTGAAAATAATTAAAATTTCGCCAAAATTAAATTTCCTTTTAAATTTGTTTTTTTGTTTGGTTATTTATGGCCCTATAACAATTATATTCAACAATTTTATTGAGCTTTTCCACAAAAAGTTCATTATTAACGGCCTCAAGCCCAATAAAATGGTTGAATATTTCTTATTAATTGTTTTAATAATTTAAGGTTTGCAGATTAATAGATTTTATTAAAGTGCAAGTTTTAAGTGGCTAAGAGTTCGAGTTAATTTTTAAGAGCTTTTTTTTTAGCTTACAGTGTTGAGCATTTTCTTGCATGTAAAGTATGCTCGACAGTTTATGCAAAAAAAAAAAAAAATATTAAAAATCCACGCAAATCTTTAGCCACTGGAAAACTGCTCTTTATTATACTAAAATTTCTGTGTTATGCGGATGATATTGTTATACTAATTAGAGGCATGTTCGAAGACACTATCTCCAAACTCTTACCGCATGCTCTGAACATAGTCGCAAATTGGTGGAGTATCAATGGGTTAAACGTAAACCCCAAGAATACCAGAATAGTCATTTCCTACAGGAAAAGAAAAAGGGACAAATTAGTAGAACCATTTATTCAAGGTAAAAAGATACACAAGATGACAAGAGCCAGTAAACTGGCAAGGGGTATGTATGCAGAGCCGTCGAGAGAAAGCTCGGGCTGAAAATCACGGGCCCCAGGCCTGGCCGCAAGGTGGGACTTTTTGGGATTTAAAATATGTGCATTCCGAGATTTAACTTCACACAAAACTTCAAGGTCTTTTTCGGCGACAGAAACAACTGCAGTAACGAACGACCGAAATCCCGGGAGTACAGCCACATCTGGTAACTATACTGATGGCTCCAAGACTGACCACGGCGTCGGAGCAAAAGTCTACGGCATACAACCCAGATGGCTTTTCACAAGCATGAGGCAAGATAACTCTGTATTTCAGGCCGAGGTTTACGCTATTGAACTATGTCTGAGGCAGTATGTAGAAAGTGGGGCAACCAAAAAAAACACATCTATATTCAATCGAACCTCAAAGCTGGTGTGGGACTGTCTTCAGTTGTTAATACTAATCGCCTCCAGTAACTGGGTATACCTCATACGGATACCGGGACAAAGTGGAGTCAGCCTTCCTTACCTTCCACTGCAGGGTAATGGAAAACTTGCCAAACATCGGAGTTGTTAACTCTCTGACCAGTGTAGGTTGTGCAACGAAAAACTGGAAACAGCAGAGCACATTATGAGCCACTGTGAAGCTCTCACCAGGATCACCCTTCGCTTCCTAGGATCGCGAGGTTTCTTAGCACTATGTGGATCAAAGATGACCTGTAGCTGAATATAGGTTTGTTAAAATAGATCGTTTCGGTCGCGGCAACTATATGACCTGCTCTCTTCTCTAAATCTAATCTAATCGAGTACCAAGATTTAATGATCTGAAAATCTGTATAACTAAAAATTTTATAAAGATTAAAGAAATTAATTTTCGTGAATTTTTTTGACATATTTCGATTTTGCTTGCGAATTCCAACGAATTGACAACCTTCTCCTTTTTTTGAAGTCGGTTAAAAAATAAAAATCCGTCTCAACTGATCTTTTATATAATTTGTAAGCTTTCATTAAAAAAAATTTATCATATTGTTTCAAAAATAAAGACTCCAGTAAATTATGAACATTAAATTCCAATTTTGAACTTGTCACTTTTGGCAAGCCCAGCGGTCATTTGCGGCTGCTCACTACCACCAGATTCTACAGTTTTGGTTATTAACACAGCAAGTGGGAAATTAAACTAATCACCGAAGAAGTTTGGCTTTGTAAAGGCGCAAAAATGCGGAAAATTCATAGTTTTGATAGGATAACTTAATAATTTCAACTTATTGTACGATCGCAAAACCTTCCACATTGTGATACGACAAACCGTTAACTAAATAAGTATCAGTTTGGATGTCAGCGACATTTGAGAAATGGAGGAAGGGAGGCTTTATCTACCCAAGCGCGAAATTGATAATTATTTTGTTTTATTATTTCAGTTTTATTGTTTTTATGTTAAAGACGTGTATTTTTTATTCAAAATGATATTATTTTAAATATCACCAGCTATTTATTTTATATCTCCCGTAAAAACTTTAAAGAGCTAAATATGTATACAGCTGTTATCGAGTGCAATATATAGTTTCAGAGAAAACATTTATCAGTCAAAAATCGAATTCACCAAAGAACCGCAGTTAACTATTTCGATTTTGCACTTGCAAGAATGTTACCGAAAGAGTTTTTTCGAATATAGGACGACAGTTCAGTTATTAATTGCTTCCTTAAGCAACATACGGCATGCGCACAGATCTTAGGTTTAGCCTATGTATGTACATATATGTAAGTAAAAAAAGGCAAGAATTGTATGAAATTAATGCAGTTGTGGTGATCAACTTTTTCAGATGCCGGTTCTATAAAATCTGCTCGTTGGAATTTCTATAAATCTTTTAAAACTTAGTTCGTAAGCGATTTGAACTTTTTTCCGAGCCGTTGTTCTTTTCACATTTAGCGCGCGTCAGGTACTAAGGTGCAATCGATTAAGCCTAGCACCAGCTGCGCCAACACACAACATTTAATCGGACAGATATAAACTTATGTACATATGTATATCCGCCCGATCATATATATGTACATACTATAGACATGAACATATACATACATATCGCTAGCTTAGAGTGAAAAGTTGCTAAGTCCCATTTTAAAAATTTTACAGGAGAGGAAAAA
>NW_023464177.1:0-11645 GCF_013731165.1 Rhagoletis pomonella | reverse complement strand
CCACGTTTGCATGCTCGGTGCACACTGATTTCCATAACTCGTGATTGCTTTTATTTTTGTTTTTAGCTACTGCGCGAATATTTTAATTCATTTCTTTTTTTTTTTACCAAAAACAAACTCTGCGCTTCAGTCAAATTATGATTGCAATAACATTTTCATTGCACTCTTATCAGTTGCTCTAGTGACTACACAACATTACATTTTAAAATTGTAAAATAATATTAATTTACTGAATGTTTTTTTAAGTTTGTATTTTTATTTGACTTAAAGGTAAATTGCAAAAAAAAAAAAAGAAAAAAAATTATTTAAATTAAAAACTAGTTTAGTAGTATTAAAAGGTGTAGGTAAATGGAGCTGTAGGATCTATAAAGTGGTTTTGGTGAATGACTGGGGTAAGACTCAGTCAATTCAGAGCTGAGCAGACGTCCCAATACCCTCACTAAATGGAACACTGCACTCCACACGACTTTGTATACTAGCGAGCCATCAACTTGGCCTACCAAAACAATAAGTGGAGTGACTGACGAGTGATTAGCGGTTTGATAACTAAATTCTAGTTACTAAAATCATGTCAGCTATAATGAAGACAGTAGGGAGTAGCCACAGGTAGCTGTAAAAGGCGAAAAAGACTGATGATAAATAGTAGCGAAGGCGGGAGAGGGAGACTGGCGCAGGTCGGTGTCGGTGCCTTTGAGGAATGGCTTTGAGAACGACAAATACATGATGAGTGTCGATCCCCTTTTCTCGCGGGTCTTTTCCAAGATTTGGTGTAAGGTGAATACCTGGTCTATGGTGGGTTTACTAGGCCTAAGGCCGACCTATAAGGCCCAAAAAGTTCATTGCCGTTGAGCTTCAGTCCTTATATCCAATGCCGGTGTCGTGAACTGGTTTAGATTAGGTTAGGTTATTTTGGCAGACCCCACATGTGAGAACTCACTTAGATTGTCCAATTGTGTTACCACATTACACCAGTTCTTTGAACGGTAACGCAAGATACTCTGTGTTAGACCTAATAGAATCGCTGGGTGCTCAGAACGAAGTCCCACAGGCAGCTGATGTTTACCCCGGCGAACTTTTCGGAAGTATTTGTGAAATGCGCACCGAGGTGCTGAAACCTTAGTTTAGCGAATGCCGGGTAACTGAAAAGGAAGTGCTGAGATAACTCCACCCCCGCTGCGGATTTGGGGATCCGTGATGATATTTAATCGCACCGCGTGGGTTTCTAAAGGACAAGGTCCGGTCAGTAAACTTATAAGAATCGAGAACTGGCACTAAGATGGCTTCCTTGACTGTGCGCGGTCGACAACCGGGCAAAAGGGAAATTTGAACGTCGGTCTGTCGACGTTATCTGTCCAGGAGCAGGCTGCAGGTTGCCAACGGAACTCTTATGCCATTCTTGTCCGGGGTGATGTTCCCGACGGTGCCCTGCCTAGCCAATTCAACAGCCTTACAATTTTTAGTGATGTCACTGTGTCCTGGAACCCAAATAAAATTTATTTGGAAGTACTCCGAGGTACTTGAGAGTGAGGTAAGATATTCCTTGACTAGTTTCGACCGTACAATTAGCGATTCCGGCGACCTGATTTCCACTTGGCTATCATAGTACATGTTTCATCCTCCTAGTTGGCAAAAATTTGGTGCGTAGCCAATCGGATGCCTCTTTTATAGCCGCTACCTCTGCCCGAAAGACGCTACAGTGATCCGGAAGTCTACATATAAGTTCAATTTAGAGTTTTTGACAATGGACAACTCCTCGTACTCTCCCGTCCGTGAAGATGTTCACTGGGCCTCTATTCTAGAGACTGTCTTCTCCCATTCGCCCCTTGGAGGGATGCGCGTGAATAAGAATCCGTTTTTGACCAGCCTAGGAACACTTCGGTCGAATTCTTTTGAAAATTAATCAGTTAGTCGTTCGGTTAATCGATAGGAAAACTTCAATACGATTAAATCGTAAACCGAAAGAAAATAAAGGATTATGATCGGTTTTTCGTTTAATCGTGCCAGCGGTGGGCGTGAGCATTTGCTAGAACTTTAGAAAGAAGAGGGACGGTTGGCTGAGTTTAAGTGAGAGCATTGTGCAGGGTATGCAAAGCTATGCCTGTTGAAATATACTACAAATAAAATTGAAAAAAAAAATAGAATGTTTAGAAACGGCATATTAAAATAAAAACCAACTAAAAATATGAACGGCCGTAAAATATATATCTATACAGGTTTCTACATATATGTATATACACACATATTTCGACAATCATCCCAGCAAAAAATTTTGAATCACTGCTCCCGTAATTCTAAAGCAGTAGCTTCTAGAACTCGTTTCAATTTAAAGCGATTCCAATTTTTTTTTTCCAGTACCGTATTCTGGAAGTTACTCGTATGACTTTATAACCTCTAAACAGTTTTTCGCTACCTTAACCAATTACGAGAGATAGAAAATCGTCGACTAGCCATTACCGCCAGTGACGTGCCCATGTTAAAGTACTACCCTAAGGAAGCGCAAGGAGATGTGCTTGCCAATTTTCTTTCGATTCCACATTCGTTTCAGAGATAGTCGCGTTTTTTTGCTGGGATATGTTTAAAAATATCGCAAACCAAACAGCAGAAACACAAACAAACGCAAATGCCAACAACAACTACAAGTCGCACAACTACTCCATTTACATACATACATTAACAGTTGAATGTGCTTTTTAACTTAAGATACGAAATGGCCAACAAACACGGTAAGAGCCTAACATTAGGCGCCTTAACTGCCAGTGTTGCATGCAGCATGTCGCCATTGAGACACATTGCAGCAAAACAAGCCTAGAAATATTCACATGCTACATATTGCTTACACACATGCGCTTGTGACTCCCAGGTGGCATATAACTCAGTCTGGCTGTCGCCCATAACTCGGCGTGTCGGTCGTCTTCACTGTCTTCAGCGCTGCCGTCGCCATTATCCTTTCACTATTCACTTTTTTCACATAGTGTGTTTGCTTTTTTATTAATTTTTTTTTTTCTATAGCATAGTGGCTGAAACTGCCGCATGTTTGCGATGGTGCAGCATTAGACGCGTGTTGCATATTCATGTCAAAGAGCTTATCTTTCAGTTTACACTTGTATACACATACACACTGTGCTATGTATGTTTGCACATATATACATATGTATGTGTTTGCGCTGTGAATATTTTCTTTTGTTGCATACAATATATTCATACTTTTTTTTTTGTGTGGCATGCTTTTGTGTCACAAATGCAAATATTTGCCTATGGTTAGTCATTTAGTGTTGAGGCAATGCATTAAAGTAAGCAAGCAGCGCCAGTGTGGTGGGTGATGTCTATGGGCATTCGCATCTGCTTTTATTTCTAATTTACTCATAAGTACATATAAACATTCATACATATATGTATGTATGCATGTTAACTCATTAACTGGAAAATTTAGCAATATGGTTTATGTATACTATGTAAGTACGGACTTACATATATGCCATATGTAAAAAGAAGCATATAAAATAAATTCCAACAGACTGAAATGTAAGAAAATATTATTTGATATATGTACATAAATATACACTGCTGGAAAAAAGTATTGGCACAAAGAATTTTGCACAATATATGCACCAATTTCTATTCTAATATTTTTCCGCCAATTTTTCATAAAAGTATGGTTCATTCTACAAAAAAAAAGCACAAAAATTTAATTTCTAAACTTTATGAGAAACTCGCGAAAAATTTAATAAATAGTGATGCAAATTTTGAACTTATTAATCAGATTTTTTCGAATTTTCTTGAGTTGGCAGTTTTGTAGCCCATTAAATTTTTGTATAAAAAATGCACGGTCGGAGTTAGTCAAAAATCGCATTAATTTTTGAGAATTTTTCTTTGTTGAAGGTGTTTTGCATTTGTTCCATATAAAGTATTTTCGAAAAAATTTGTTTTTATGGAAGACTGCACGAAAAAAAATTGCCAAAACTCAACGGTAATTCGTAGCTACTTAGAACTTCTACTTTATTACAGCAAAATTGATTTGGTTACAAATCTGCATACCCAAAAAAAAATTCTAAAAAAACTGATTAACAAGTTGAAAACTTGCATGAAAATCTGCTAGATTTTCGCGAGTTTCGCACAAAGTTTAGAAATTTAATTTTTTAAAAATTTTCTGAAAAATAATACCCCGCCAGTGTACATATATATACCTATGTTCCCTTACTTCGAACATTCTATTTTTATACCCGAGCGCACTTGTGTACAAGGGTATTATAACTTTGTTCACATAACGGTTGTTTGTAACAGGCAAAACGAATCGAGATAGATATAGACAAATGTATACATAAATGATCAGGATGAAAAGAGAAATCGATAAAGCGGTGACTGTCTGTCCGTCCGTCCGTCCGTCCGTCCGTCTGTGCCCACGATAACTCGAGTAAAAATTGAGATATCTTAACGAAACTTGGTACGTGGACTTCTTTTGCGCATAGGACGGATGGTATTGAAAATGGGCGAAATCGGACAATAACCACGCCTACCTCCCATATAACGGTAATTTTCATAAATACGAAAACTGCGATATTTTGGTAACTACTGAGGATAATTCACTCAAAATTGATATTTACAATGATTTTTAGACGAAAGATAAGAATATTGGAAATTTTTGGAAAATGGGCGTAGCCACGCCCACTTATGGTTACATGTGTATATCTTGGTAACCGCTGCACCAATTTCTTCCAAACTTGGCACAGTTGTTGGCCCTGGTACAGCATACCAAATGGCCGAAAATTTTTAAAATCGGACAGTAACCACGCCCACATCCCATATAACGGTAATTTAGAAAAATACGAAATCCTCGATAAATCAGTAAATATTAAAGCTAATTTTTTCAAAATTGATGGTTGCAACAATTCTTAACAAAGAAATACGCTTATGGTAAAATTTAAAAAAATGGGCGTGGCACCGCCCACTTATGATCACATATAGGTATCTCGGTAACCGTTGTACCAATTTGTACCAAACTCAGTACGGTTATTGTGCTTGCCACATAAAAGCATACCGCTGAAAATTGTTGAAATCGGATTAAAATTACGGCCGCTTTTCATATAACGGTAAATTTCAGAAATGCTTGAAATTTCAATATTTTGAAATTTAAGGACGCTAATTTACTTAAAATTTATACACCCCGGCTTATCATGTAGCGGTAGCTTTTGGAAAGGTGGAAAACATATATTTAATACTTGCGCCGGGTATTTAATGTTCGGCTCCGCCCGAACTTAGACTTTCTTACTTGTTTATTTCCCACTTTACAAAAACAACACAATCAAACTTAATTCCCATAGTGATCCCAGCACATCTCTATTCTCCGCTCATTCACTAAAGGCTATTGCAATAAAAGTAATTCCTAGGCTATCAACTTAAAATTATTGCACTTACGTACCTGCATTAGAATTATTATCGCGGCAAGAACTTTTAAATTATCTACCTGCATTCTTTTTATGCTATGTGCGTACACAATAAACTTAAGTAGTAATCCTTTATGGTTACCGAACTCTTTTTTTTTCTTCGTGTCAACAATACATTTTTTTTCGTACAACAATACATTTTCGTTGCTAAATATAAGCGTCTTTAAGTGTAGTGGTGTGGCGTTAAAGTTTGTTATATTTCCTTTTCTGTGATGATGATGATGATGTTGCACGTTCTTTGCCTTTATCGATTCCCTTCGACACGCGCTTGTGTAATCCCAA
Organism: Rhagoletis pomonella; assembly: GCF_013731165.1. Lineage (NCBI taxonomy): Eukaryota > Metazoa > Arthropoda > Insecta > Diptera > Tephritidae > Rhagoletis > Rhagoletis pomonella. The sequence goes on along the minus strand of NW_023464177.1, from coordinate 5,922 downwards.
TAATATTCTGCGCACAAAAGTTTCATTTAGCAAAATCCTCTAAGACGTCACCTAAGCATAAGGTGAATATCTCCGAGTGATAATGGTCCAAAATAAATGTGAAAACGTAAAAATAAAAAAAACATAAAAAACTTTACCATTTTTAATGAAAATGTGCTCCAGCATACTGACAAGATGTATTGCAAAAGAAAGGGAGTGGATAATAACGAAGGGAAGGGAGTGTGAGAACAGGAAGATACATTTTCGTAGTGTGAGAGCTTAAATAGCTCTCTACGAACCCTGTGAGAAAATTAAGAACTACTCATTGCTAAGGAATTTGTATCGAATGACACTTAAAAAACACTTAAAAGGAGAAAGTGCTTTTTTTATAACAAAAAGAAATACAAAAAAATTACTAACCGATTTCTAAAAATTTGCTATCATTGTAAAGGCGATTAAACTTCCTTTCTTCTGGTATGCATATTTGTATATCTACTTCGTATATAAAAATTTGAAAAAAAAACTATAAACAAAAAATACCTTTTTTGATAAAAAAAAAATATTTTAAACGAAAAAATTACAAACGAATTTTAACAAAATTAGTATCGTTGTAAAGGATACCAGAAAACTTATACATTCCTAAACCAAAAATGTCTATTTATATACAAAAACAAACAAAATTTAATTAAAAACATTTTTCCCTCTATATAAACTCCTGTCCCCTAGGCTGGCTATGACCTTGAATACAAAACAATTAAGGTATTTAAACCGTACATCATATCAATCTCTTATATCAATATTTTATAAAGAGAAGGTACAATTTTTTTTTTATCTAATACTAATAAAGTTAGAAGGACGAAGTTCGAGGATGTGGTAGTTAACATATTAGTCCTTGAAATATATATATTTTTTTAATAAAAGGCATTTTCAATACTTATTCGTCCTGGTGCACCCAAAAACTTATTTTTTTTCTACAGAATTTTTCCTTTTAACTGATACCCATATTGTTATTCTACAATGCACCGAATCTTTTGAATATTTTTTTTATTCAATTCTAAATTCTAGAAATTTCAAAGTCCTTAAAAAAAATCCTGACGTCAGAGAGAAAAACTAAAAACGCAGTTTTACTATGTTTGGCTCCCAGTTTTGTGAATATATTGATTTTTTCCTGTGCAAAATTGACTGTCGCACGGTGTAATAAGAGTCCACAATGAGAGACTTCAAACCAAAATTTCCTACTGAACTCATAAGGATATCCATCTACAAGTACTCAAATCATTATTATGCAAGTCAAGGTGTATACTTAAAATCGCCACACATAAAATTTCTGACAACAAATAAAACACAACTAAAAGTTGAACTAAGTTTATGGGCAACTTTCTACAAAAAAAAAATAAATTATAAATGCTACCCAGGCTTTCTAATAAGATATAAGTAAAAAGAAAACTTTGACGACGCGATAGGCAAGTGTGAAAAGGTTTTGATAAAATGTAAGGAAACTGATGACTAAATAATGCGACCGCAACAACAGTCAACAATAGTAATGACACACAACAACAAATAAGCAAAATAATGACAATAACACTTATGTCGGATAAATATCGAGAGGTCAAAAAAAAAAAAAAAAAACATACATACAACAACACAAATAAAATGCATAGAAAAGTCTTTTCCAATAAAACTTTCACGCATTGTCTACACCAATACTATTGAAGGTGCAGAAAGCTGAAGAAAATAATAATGAGTCAACGGCCAAGTAAGTAAGTAAGTAAGTAAGTAAGTAAGTACATAAGTAATATTGGAAAATGCTTAGCAGGTAAAAGAAAAATGAAAGATAGTAGATGGTAGATGGAAGATAAAGCCTTGGGTTAGGTGCGGTAGCAGAAAACTAAATGACTTGGCCAAAGTCAAGGCAGCATGCAGTGAGTCTAGCGCAAGCTTCGCATCCATCCCCGCAAAAGTCGCAGTATCAATAGTAAATAATCGATTTTCATTTCAGAGTTTCCCATAAATTCTACTTTCATTCAACATCCTGTTTACAAAGCCATGCCATTGTAATTTGTGCCGTTGTTTTGTTGTTGGCTCTCAACAAGAAGAATGTTGTCGTTTGCTTTGTTGGTCCTCCAGCTGCAGCGGTTTGTAAAGAAAATTATATGTGTGTGTATGTGTGTGTGGTTGTTGCATGTCTGCGAGTAAACAATGCAGCAAGATTATTGAACGTAAGACAAAAACTGAAGAAAAACAATACGAACAATAAATGAAAACCATAAATTTTCGCTTTGTTTGCATGGACGAAGAATATGGCGTAGAAAAATAATGAAATAAAAACCGATCTAGCTTCTTTGGCTTTTGTTTTCAACTTCATCCATTTCACCCACTTCATATGTATGTATTAAGTATTATTCCAAGTTTATTTCTTAGTTTTATCTGTTTTTTTTTTTTTGTTTCTTTTTTTTTCTGTCGCTGTCACCCTGCCATCGGCGCTTGTTGGTCCAATAAGTGGTTTGTGTCATTACAACATTTAGTACCATAAACTTATTGGCATTGGTGGCGCTATTTAGATTGTGTTTGTTTTCCAGCAGTCTCGCTTACATACAAACGTGCACAATTATCTTTTCCGCCGTATGTTGAGGTACATACATATGTAGACACATACGTATGTGTGTATTTATATAAGACCATGCGAGTACGTGCGTTCAACTTTATTGTCGTTGTTCGATGCCTGTCGTACGACTATGGTGGTCACCTTTTTTGCTAAGCTTTCCCATCCTAGTTACATACATAATTTCTTTGTTTCCTACGTGCATTCTCACTTTTAATATTTGCATTGTTCTTGCTTTTAAAGAGTTATCAGCGAGCTTGCAATATCATGACTAACTATTTATTATTACTTATATAAGGCGCATTTTTTTATAATTTGTTTTTCATTCTTATTCAACCGATGTTTTGAAATATTATTTTTTACGATTAGAAGTTTAAAAAGAATTTGATATCCTCTTCTTTTAAGGTGGCGGTGTTTCCACAATCCATGGATTCTTGCCAAATCATTTTATACATTCCTATCGACTATGTATATAGTCTCATAATGTGCAAAATTTTAAGCAAAAAATCATGTGGCCAATAATATTAATATAAAATATTAAATCCAAATTATTTCAAAAACTAAATCAATTATTACAAAATTGACTAACTCAGCTGTGAGAGGGTTGCCACCGGTAAAAAAAAAATCTATTTTAAATACGGAAATTACATGAGAAATTGAAAAATGTTCCTCCACAGGGGTTCAGTCGAAATGAGTTTAAGAAGGTAGTATTTTGAAAATATTTTGAAAAGAGTTGCCACCTTCATTTATAAGTCGAATTTAGTTAAAAACAAGTGATATGCAGAACAAATTGATAAGAAATTTATTTATTTATTTTAAGACCTTAGTCTGATAATTTTAAATTATAGACTAGGTATGAGAAGCTATGGCTGCTTTGGCCTTAAGCTCGGTCAATTACAATACTTTCAATTTGTTTACATATGTATTTGTTTTTATGTACTAATTTAAGTATATACATATTTATATTAATAATCTATATTTTTGGAGTGCTAAGAAATGTTCAGTTTAGACATTGAAATTTGGTTTGATGGTTTGAAGAGAGTTGCCAGCTGTTGAAAATTTTAAATTCAAATGAATTATTGAGTTAAATAAATGACTAAAAGAGGGGTTTAAATCGTTTATGGGTTTGGGAAGGATTTATATCTGAACTGTATTTAGGAGGGTTGCCAGGTGATACAAAATTAAATTCAATTTAAATTCATCAGTTAATTGAATTATGTATCACAGTATCAGATGGAAGAGGTTTAAAAAGATTTTATTTTGAAAAGCCTAATTTATTTAGCTTATACACAATTTTAATGAAATATTAAAATATGAGTGTTAAAAGAAAGAGTTTTAATAAAACTTTAGTTTGAAAATATTTTTGATTAGGGTTCCCATCTATTCGATTTCTATTTTGAGCGCCAAGTTCGGAAATTGTGTTATCAGCCGTCTCGGCGAAGTCAATTGGTCCCCTCGGAGCCCTGATTTCACGCCGTGAGACTTTTTTGTGCCATGCCATGAAGGACCGATATTATGCGAACAATCTATTAACGATTCAGGCCCTTAAGGCGTATGTCGAGCATTTCTTGAGATAGAGCCAGACACCATCACTCAGGTCTTGGAAAACTGGGTTAACAGGATGCGCTACTGCTAAGACAGCCACATGATGCAATCGTGTTCCATAACTAATGACAATATCTGTTCTTTAAGTTAATTAATGTGAAGGTCATCAGAACAGCACCGATGTGCATTAAGTTTTTTTTTTTAAGCTACGACTTTTTTTTAGCGGTACAGGGTGATTTGAATTTTGAGTTATTGAAAAACCGACGCCATGTGAGAGCTTTCGCAAAAATATGACCTACTTGGCACCATATTTTTCGTGAATTTCTTTCAAAAAGGCCCACATTTTGTTTTCAATGCTCAACCTTTACCTACAACTTATACTAAGAGCAACTTCTTCCCCACCTTTCGGAGTTTATTTAGTTTAAAAAACTTGCGTGTCGATCAAGTCGTTTTTAAAAATTTTACTCAACTTAGTGCTGCTTTTTGGTGGTCAATGAAGCAGCATAAAATCAATATTCTTCATTGGAGATGTGCAGAGTAGTAGTAGCTTGCTCCTACACCCACTCAATCTCTTCTAGCAACCTATCAAGTTTTTGTTGGTTACTATTTAGCATTGCGAAGAGTGGCAACAGCTTCTTTAATATGCTTGCAACGTGAAGCACAAACGCGCGCCACTTGCATTACAATGAGTCTTGTTTTTATTGAGTTGATCTAATGTATTGCCTCTCATTTCGTTGCTACTCATTTAATTCGCTTCTTGTGTTACTTACCGTAGGTCTGATTTGTTTGTATATTCATATATGTATGTACATCTACTGTTGTTGCTACTATTGTTTTATTGCTTTTTTTCTGTTTCCTTGAAATTGGGTTTCTTGCCGTGAGCAAAACTTTAATCAGGGAATTGGCAAGGTTTTCTTTGTTTTTTTTTTTTGGTTTTTTTTTTTACCCACGGGAACAAAAAAAATGTGTTCTGAAAAACTTGTTTTCCTGTAACAGCAAATATGCCAGTTTTGCAAGGAGAAAAGCCTTAAAGTTAAGCTTTTATAAGGAAACATGAGCGAGTGTTGAAGTTTCTGAAGTAAAACTTCTTTGGGCTCGGTTTGGTGTACATATTATAATTCGATGGCTGTGAGGAAGATCGACCTATCTCGGCAGCCAGTGAAAACGCCCTATCTCAGCACATTTTGAATGTATTTTCGTTCGGGATAGAGCCTTTTTGAACCGAATTCTAAAGCAGGGTGTTCTTCAACCAAATCTGAGATACGGCGTTTTTCAATAAAATTCTGAAGTAGGGCGTTCTTGAAAAGTTTTCTGAGATAGGGCGTTTCAACACTTCCTGCCGAGATAGGTCGATCTTACACTCAATTATCGAACTGCAAACATCGATGAAACGAAGAAATTATCTAATTCCAAACTGCTATGAAATGAAAAAGAAACATAAGAAGGGAAGGGATGGAGGAGGTTAGCTACGATTAGGATTATGATTAAGATTAAATGTAAAATTGTGATAAAGATTTGGATTATGATTGAGAATAAGATTAAGATTAAGTTTATAATTAGGAATACGATCTAGATTAAAATAAGAGAAAGATTAAGATTGAGAATTAGATTAAGATTAAGAAAAAATTAAGGTTAAGTTTAAGATTAAGAAAAAGATGAAGATTAAGATCAAAATAGATAAATATTAAGATTTAGAATAAAATTAAGATAAAGATAAAAATTGAGATTAATAATTAGAATAAGAGTAAGATTAAGATTAAAATTGAGATAGAGGTTTGGATTAAGATTAAGAATAA
>NW_023464176.1:8682-11647 GCF_013731165.1 Rhagoletis pomonella | reverse complement strand
ATAAATGCATTTTGCAAACAAAAGTGCGTACGTTACTTAGTGCTTTGATAATGGCGAATTCGTAAGGATCTATTGATTGCATTATAAACATTTTCATTTATTTGTTAAACATACAATTACTTCCATTACAACCCGGTCCTATGGATGCTAGAAGCGCGAGTTCATATAAGGTGGTGTTACCGGAAAATGAATAAATAAATTATATGTATATCAGAAAATTAATAAGATGAAATGAAATTATTGTTTGATTTCTAACCAAACCTATGTATGTAACTCATTCGCCTAATGGTTTGCCGAACCGTAAACATATGTTTACACATCCAATTTTGTGAGTAGGTACCTAGTACTCACACCTTTTTTAAGAAGTTTCACTTCTATCATGTGTACGGTGTTACAAACGCATTTTTATTTATTTATATATTTTTGAAATTTCCTGCTTGTTATATAGCTGTAAGGGGGGCATCAACCCCCCCCCTTTCCCCTGCCTAGCTACGCCCTTAGTTTAGTATATATGTTACCGGCCAAACCCGATCTTAGGACAAACTAGTTATGACTAGGCTAAACTAGATCAGACGCCACAGTATTTTTGAGCAGAACTCCTTCTGCGTGAGAGGTCTTCGCCGCGCTTCAAAAAAATAACCCTCATCAGTCCAACTCCAACTACGCAGTACACAATATTGTTGCGTCCAACTTGAATTCGCGTTACACGGATGTTTCTGATCTAGATAGAACTAGTTTCGCCCAGGAAAAACTAATTTGTCCTAAGATCGGGCTTGACCGGTAACATATACATACATATGTACATGCATACGAGCACCAACTAATTTCATTTAAAGAAATTGCGTGTCGTCCATTTCAGCTGAAGCGTACGTCGTGCATATTTTAAGGCGCAATATTTAACTACTTGCTGCGAGGCAACATCTACCTCTGGAGTCTGTGATATGAGGCATTTCATATCACCGCGGCCACCTCTGTGCGCGACCTCTAAGGATTTGGATAAAAGTTGAAGAGATGGAAGATCTAGGTGACATGAATATACGTGCAGCATATTTTGCCGATATGCCATAGGGTTGCCTATTTACACGGGACCTCAATTTTAGAAAGCGTAATTCATACCTCTCTTTAAAGTGTTGTATCTTGGAAACCTTTTAACAAAGCTTAATGATATAAAAAAACCAAAAAAATTAAGTCAACCTTTTTCTTTCTAATTTTTTTCTTGATTATTTTTTTAAATTTTTAATTTTTACATAAAAACATTGTCTATAATGTCCACCGTAGACGATGGAATGATGAGCTGTAAGAGCTTTACAACGACATGGACATAGCGCAGCGAATTAAAATACAGCGGCTCCACTGGCTTGACCATGTCGTTCGAATGGACACCGACGCTCCAGTTCTGAAAGTATTCTGGCTTCACTTGGCATTTCCAATTGGCGTCAGTTGGCAAAGAAGAGAAACGGCTGGCGTGCTTTGTTGAACTCGGCTAAAATCGCGTTGGCGGTTACAGCGCCAAATAAAAAGAAGAAGAAGAGAATAGATCTACAACCTTATCAGTCACACAGTATTACAATCCCAACGAAATCCGTGACGGTGGTACCGGGAGGGGACCGGTACATGACGGTAGGAAGTTTAGTTTGGGTTAAGGCTCGCACTAACGGGGCTAGGTTTACGTTGCTTCCTTCTCGTAAAATAAACATGCGCAGTAAAAAGTTAACTATTTAAATCGACGAATAGTTTTATATCAACTTTTGCGAACTTCTGTTTATGTGTTTTTGTACAACATATTTACCTCTATTGGTTGCAATAATTTTAAGATATAATAAACCATTTTTTAGTAAGTAAGTTATTGGTTTTGAATTTTTCTTTGTATAGGCCCCCCCCTAAATTTCGTTCTGGCTACCCCTTTCCTCTATCAAAAATATACAATTTCATAAAATTTCAATGTCTTTTTATCATATTGCTCGAGCAACGGCAAACGTATAAAGGACTATGATTTAAGGGTATGCACCTGGAATATCTGGACCCTTAATGGGGAAGGTGCCTCTGCCCGGCTGGTTGATGTCCTCGGGAAGACAAAGGCTGACATCACCGCAATCCAAAAAATGCGATGGACGGGGCAAGGAAAAGTAATCGTGAAGCCTTGCGACCTCTACTATAGTTGCCACGTAAAGGAGCGCAAATTCGGTGTAGGATTCGTGGTAGGAGAGAGACTCCGTCGCCGGGTACTGGCGTTCACCCCGGTGGAGGAACGTCTAGCCACAATCCGCATCAAAGCTAGATTCTTCAACATCTCGCTCATCTGCGCTCATGCCCCGACGGAAGAGAAGGATGAGGCGTCCAAGGATCTCTTCTATGAGCGTTGCCCCCGAAACGATGCCAAAATCGTGCTTGGCGATTTTAATGCCAAGGTGGGCAAGGAAAGGATCTTCGGCGCCACTGTCGGAAAATTCAGCCTCCACGACGAAACGTCCGATAACGGACTGAGGCTGATCGACTTCGGCGGGGCCCGAAACATGGTAATATGTCGTACTAGGTTCCAGAATAAGAACATCCACGAAGCTACATGGCTGTCTCCAGATCGATAAACGAGAAACCAAATCGATCATGTTGTGATAGACGGAAGGCATGCTTCAAGCATTTTGGACGTACGTACACTCCGAGGGCCAAACATCGACTCGGACCACTATCTTGTTGTAGCCAAGATACGCACCCGCCTCTGTGCAGCAAAAAATGTGCGCCCAACAATGCAAGGAAAGCTTACCGTCGAAAACCTGCAATCACAACAGACGGCCAATTTGTTCGCGACTCGACTCACACACCTGCTCTCTGAGAACACTCTGCAACAATCCGACATACGCGAGCAGTGGAACCACATTTCCCGATCATTAAGTACCGCCGCCGAAAAAGTAGTTGGATTTCAGCGAGCCCGAAAGAACAACTGGTACGATGAGGAATGTCAAGAAGC
>NW_023464176.1:0-8672 GCF_013731165.1 Rhagoletis pomonella | reverse complement strand
AAAAAAGATGCCGCCTACAGGGCCACGCTGCGATCGGGCGCAACGCGAGCCATGTGGAACCGTTATAGGGAACTGAAGAAGGAAGCGACACGTATTTGCCGCAATAAGAAGAGAGAGGCCGATATACGTGATTGCGAAGAGCTTGAGATGCTGGCCGACAGGAAGAACGATTGAAAATTCTACCAGAGGGTTAGGCGACTTACGGAAGGTTTCAAGACCGGGGCGTCCTCCTGTAAGAACAACAATGGCGACCTAGTGACCGATGTCCTGAATATACTTAAATTGTGGAGGGAACACTTTTATAACCTACTGAATGGTAGCAGCGCTGAAAGTAGTGAAGAAGACGAACCCGAGTCCCCAGTCGATGATGATGGGGTAGCTGTCCCACCGCCTGACTATGACGAGGTACGAATAACGATTACGCGGCTGAAAAACAACAAAGCTGCTGGAGCTGACGGCCTGCCAGCCGAGCTATTCCAGTACGGCGGCGAGGAGCTGATGAGGTGCATGCATCAGCTCGTATACAGAATATGGTCAGATGAACGCATGTCCGACGACTGAAATTTAAGTGTGCTCTGCCTAATCCACAAGAAAGGCGACCCCGCCATACGCGCCAACTACCGCGGAATCAGCCTTCTAAGCATAGGTTATAAGGTCTTATCGAGTGTATTGTGCGAAAGACTGAAGCCCACCGTCAACGAGCTGATTGGACCTTATCAGTGTGGCTTTAGGCCTGGAAAATCCACCATAGATCAGGTATTCACAATACGCCAAATCTTGGAAAAGACCCGCTTTCGAAAGCACGAAGAGAAGTTGCCTTTATGCCGCGATTTCTGAATTTGGTATCCCCGCAAAACTAATACGGCTGTGTAAAATGACGTTGAGCAATACCACCAGCTCCATCAGAATTGGGAAGGACCTCTCCGAGCCGTTTGATACCAAACGAGGTTTCAGGCAAGGGGACTCCCTTCCGTGTGATTTATTTAATCTGATGTTGGAGAAGATAATAAGAGCCGAAGAACTGAACCGCTCAGGCACAATAGTTTACAAGAGCGTACAATTGCTGGCGTATGCCGTCGACATCAATATTATCGGTAAAAAGAAGGGCTAAGTCTGTTCTGCCTTCTCGGGATTGGATAGAGAAGCAAAGCGAATGGGTCTTGTGGTGAACGAGGACAAAACGAAGTATTTCCTGTCGTCACACAAACAGTCAGAGCATACGCGTCTTGGCACCCACGTCATTGTTGACAGTTACAAGTTTGAAAAAGTAGACGACTTCGTTTATTTGGGAACCAGCATTAACACCAATAATGTCAGCCTTGAAATCCAACGGAGAATCACTCTTGCCAACAAGTGCTACTTTGGGCTGAGTAGGTAATTTGGAAGTAAAGTCCTCTCTCGTCGTACAAAGATCACACTCTTGGAGTTTTCGAGAGAAAGATTCGGCGAAAGATTTACGGACCTTTACGCGTTGGTGATGGCGAATATTGCAGACGATTTAACGATGAGCTGTATGAGCTTTACAACGATATAGACATAGTGCGGCGAAATAAAATTCAGCGGCTCCGCTGGCTTGGCCATGTCATTCGAATGGACAGAAACGCTCCTGCTCTGAAAATATTCAACGCGGACCGCGATGCTGGTAACAGAGGAAGAGGAAGGCCTCCTCTGTGGTGGAAGGACCAGGTGGAGAAGGACTTGGCTTCACTTGGCATTTCCAATTGGCGTCAGTTAGCACAGAAGAGAAATGACTGGCGTGCTGTTTTGGGCTCGGCCAAAATCGCTGAGACGGTTACAGCGCCAATAAAGAAGAAGAAGAAGATAGACAACATTATTATGTAAAAATAAAAATTTTCTTAAATGCTATGATCAAAAAAAAAAATCAAAAAGAGAAAGGTTTACCAATTTTTTGTTTTTTGTTTTTTATACGTTGCACATTAATGTAAAAAAAGTATAATTAAAGCCCATAATAAGACGGAGGAAATACATTTTTTTCATTAAGTTTCGTTAAAAAGGTTTCCAAGATATAACACTTTAAATAATGGTATGTATGATGTTTTCCTAAAATTTAAGCCCCATGTAAATAGGCAACCCTACGTCATATAGACCTTGAATCTCTTCAACTTTCATCCAAATCCTTAGAGGTCGCGCACAGAGGTGGCCGCGGTGACATGAAATGTCTCATATGATACCTTCCGGTGAGGCTGATATCTAGACTAGATTGTACAGAAACTTTGCCATAATACCTTTGCTATAAATGGTGTCTGGACGGACAAATTCGATTTCAGAAATATTCAACAACTTAACTTCGACAATTTTAATGCAACTTCATTAGATGAGATATCAGTTTATTCAAAAATAAATGTTTTTTTTAGGTAAACAATACATATTTGGCAACTTTCATAGAAATTTTTGAAATCAAAGTTGAAAAAATTAAGAAAAATAGGGGTTTATTAAAATTTAACAGATAAAAACTCCCACAAGCTAAGTCTAACAGTGTATTGTTATATATATATATTTTAAAGGTCTTTAGTTTCTCTTTTCAAAACATGTTTTGCTTTTAAAATAGGATGAAAAATAGTCAAGCTATTTTTTTTTTTTGTTTTTGTTCATAGGAGAGGGAAATGCTTTATGCCCTGGCGGGGGGCGCTAGTCTCCATACTATCTTCCCCAAGTGTGGGACTCCCACCGAAGCGTGTTTGGCTACCCACTAAAACCCAAACCCCACAGCCCGCGCAAGAATCCCGCATTTGGCACCGCAATCCTGCATGTCTTCAGATGCAGGAACGCGCTTCTAGAGCCTTGGGGCTGCTAGGGGCGTTTAATTAGGGTGTCCTCAGTAGACAGCGGAGTACGAATTTCACGTATCTCGCAACTGCTTCCCACTTTTCTGCACTGGAGATCATTAACCCAACTAAGTTGTTCGGAGTTATGTCTCCGTGTCTTTCTTCTAACATTCTGCGCGAAATCAAGAAGTGTTCGCAGGTGAAGAATCTGTGGTACACGTTATCTTCGAGGTTTCCACAGTAGTGCCAGAACGGTGAGTCCACCCTTCCCATTCTATGAAGATATTCTCGGAAGTAACCATGATCATAAACCATGTTTGAATGTCGGCTATCAGGGAGTGCGTCCATCGACCTTTTGTGCTCGCGTTCCAGTTTTGTAGCCACTGCTGGACCAGTTGCTCGCGCGCCCTTGCCGCGGCAGCTGCTCGACCTATCTCGGCACTGAGACTGTAAATCTCTTTTCGCTCGTAAGCAAGTAGCTCACCTCTGCGCTGGACCGAAGACATTTGAATCCGATATTTTTTGACTTTCAATGCGTCGGCCCATACTTCTGCCCCATACATGAGCACCGACTCGACTGCTGTCATCAGAAGCTTCCTGCGGCATGGCTTCGGGCCGCCCACGTTCGCCATCAGCCGGCTTAGAGCCACCGTACTCTGCGCAGTTTTTTCACATACTCCATGGATGTTGCATGCCAATTGCAGACCGTGATCGCTCATCCACTGACGTTGCGCGTGACCTGGTTTAGCTTGAGCTGTGTGTGGACGTTTCTTCTTTCTCTGACCTTGTGTTGTGTCGTGCAAAAGCCAACGGTCTCGGAGATAGTCCCGGATCATATCTAGCAAGTATGTTGGAACCTTGAATGACCGTTCCAAGGCCTCCAGCACGTCGTCCCATCTTGCCGAGTTGAAGGCGTTCTTGACGTCCAGTATGACTAGCAGCACTATTGGCCGCGCCTGGTGGCAGGCTTGTTCGGCCTTATGTACCGCCTCGACTACTTCGCCAATTGCTCCTATAGTTGAGTGTCCCTTCCTGAAGCCATGTTGTCGGGGTGAAAGGCCTGCCTCGCTTTCTATGGCTGACGTCAAGAGTATTTTGAGCAGACTCTCCATCATTTTGCCTGCTGTGGCCAGCATGCAGAGCGGCCGGAAGGATGAAGGAGAGTTTGGGTCCCCTTTGTCCTTGTGTACAGTCCCGCCTTCTTCTATTGGCTTGGGTAGACCCGGGCCCTAAGGCAGCTGTTGTACATGTTAAGCAGGAGATCAGGGCTCGTTTTCGCTGCTAACCTGATTGCCTCCGCTGGTATGTCATCTGGGCCTGGAGCCTTGCCGGTTTTCATGCTTCGCAGGGCTAGCTTCAGCTCATCTATCGAAAACAGTGGTGCCTCGGCTTGCTCCTTGACGAACACTGTATCGGCTCTTAAAGGGTGTGTGGGAAATAGCGCATCCACTATATTCTTAAATCGGGCCTCATCCATCGCTTGCGATGATGTATGGAACTTTTTCATCACTATTTTGTATCCCTGGCCCCAGAGATCGCGATCCACTTCGTCACATAGCGCTTTCCAGCAGTTCCATTTACTCTTTTGTATCTCGTCCCAAGTGTTTTCTTAGCGCTTTTGTAGGCTGCTGCTCTGGTCAGCGCCTCAGGTCTACCACGAGCGCGCGTTGCGAGTCTCCGCATTCTATGGCAGGCCCTTCGCAGCTCCGCAATTCCGTCATTCCACCAGTATACCTGCTTTTTACCTGACCATGCCCTCCTCTGTGGCATTGAGGCTTTACATGCCCGGTGAATGCAGCGCATGGTTTCTTCGACCAGCATAGTACAAGTCTCCATATTGTGGATCTCTCCCATTGTGGGTGAAATACCTTGGGAATCTGCTAGAAGTGATGTATCGCACTTGCTAACATCGACACCAGACGGGATCCATCCTGGTGGTTTCCTACGTGGGATACTACGTGTTTGCCCTCGGGTTGTGTCAGTGACTTGGAAGGTGATGTAGTTGTGGTCGCTACCACTCAGGTCTTCCATCACTCTCCATCCGTCAGCCCTTCGAAGAAGGCTTTCTGAGACCAGGGTTATGTCAGGGATAGAGTATCCAAAACCCGGCCTTCGATATGTAGGGCTCGATCCGGTGTTGAGGATGGTCAGGCCAATGCCGGCTGCCATTTCAAGGACCAGTCTTCCCCTGGGGTTTGTTTGGGGCGTACCCCGTTCCACGCCTCTTGCGTTGAAATCTCCAGCAACAATTATGTGGCCGGTTATATCGCGCCATTCGTCTTCAAGGTCTTCGAGCTTTTCCATGAAGACAAGGACTGTGTCCTTTGGAGACAGGTAGCAGCTCACCAGGGTGATTTGCGCAATTTTCACCCAGACGTAGCAGCATCCGACCCCGCTGCTCTCTGCGCGATGGTTGGGGTTACCAATCTATATCGCGGCCGAGCCTGATCGGTCAACATGCCAGGTTTCCTTTGTTCTATAGGGTTCACTGATGATGACAACGTCTGCTCTTTGTTCAAGAACCAATTGGTCCAGCAGGTCGTCAGCTACCCTACTCCTGTTCATATTGCCTCGTATAAATTTAATCATATTTTCCCAAGCTTTGTCTTAGCCTCAGCAAGGGCATCCCTGAAGGCCTTGCACGCTCCCGACCCGGGCAGGTGATTGGAATTTTTCTGTCCATCTCCTGCCGAGCACAGGTAGCAGCTTGGGCTTTCTTTACATGCAGAGGGCCCTGCTGACCACATTTCCAGCATGAACTGCTTCTGTCTGGGCCTTTGCATGCCGCCTTTTTGTGGCCATATCCCATGACAGCGGAAACACCTTTGGACATCTGCGCGCTCTCGGACACGGCAGATAATCCAACCTACCCGCAGATTCCCCTTTTCGATAAGAGTCCGGCCTGGCAGTTCGTCGACTTCCACCACGGCCATTCTTTGTTCTCGCGAGTTTACAGCGAGGAGAGAGACGCGAAGTTGGCCATTCATCTTGTCTCCTAATTCGCCGCGTATAGCGTTCTCCACTTCTGGGGCCGTGGTTAGGCAGTCCATGCCCAGAACTTCTAGACGTAAACATCTAGTGAGAATACGGGCGTCTACAAGCTGGCCAATGGCAGTGCACACATTTTCCTTAAATGCTGAGTGGTCGCCACAGCTCTCCATTTCGATAAGCACGCCGCCTTCGCGGGTTTTCCGAACAGATCGAATTACGGTCTCTGTCTTCTCGGGTTGGAGCTTACCACGTATCGTTCCCAGCACCTCCGCATAGGTTTTGCCTTCAGCTGGCTTAATGATTAATTTGGCGAGACTCTTCTTTATTCTCACCCTCTTCTTTTTTTGCGGCTGGTCGCCTCGCCCTTATTGACCAAGGGTTCACCTGGCGCTGGCCCTGGCTTGGGCTTTCTGCTTTTTCCAACCGTTTTCCATTGATTATCTGGTACGGTTTTCTGTGCATTACTATCTTTATTACCAGTATTATTATTACCATTATTAATAATAACATTATTCCTACTATTGTTATTATAGTTAGTATTCTTTTTCTTTTCCGGCTCGCCTGTAGGGGAGTCGGATCGAGTTCGACCTCTCTTTTGCGAGGGAGGGCCAGCCTTCCGCTGCTCGGAAAGGGTAGACCTTTTTCGGCGCTGCTCTCGCAGGTAGCTTAATATATTTGGGCTCTCCTCGATTTGGGCCATACCCGTCTTTATGTCCATGGACACATTCTTCTGCTTGGATACAGCACTCTGCATCTTCTTCAAGACGAGCCGAATCTGGGCCAATTGCTCATCTTCATTGCCTTCGCAAGTTCCCAAGCTTGCGGTGACATGCTTGTCGCTGTTTGCAGCAGCCGGCGTTTGAAGACGACTATCCCGGCTGCCGGGAGTTGCCGTTTGGCAAGGTGTAGCCTTCTGCGCCACGTCGGCGGCTTTCTCCGTGCTCGTGGTGCCGGCATTTCCCTGCAGAGGAGTTTGTGGCGGGGAGCGCACAACTCTACTGCTCTTCCTGAATGCGCTGCATTATTCCTCCATAACATCAACGTTGGTTTCATTTGTTTGTTTTATTTTATTCATTTCGAATCAATTGGGTATCCGCTTCAAGCCGCTATCTCCACACGTAGCACAGTTAAGCGTCCCGAAGTTCCCTTCTCTCAAAGGAGCATTCAAGCTATTAATATATATGTAAGTGCATCAAGTACGAACATAACGGTGGTTTTTCAATAATATAAAAATGGAGGGTTCAGGAACTATACGGAACCTATTTTTATGTTGTACTCGACCATAGCAACAACCTACACTAGGTTTTGTTTCGGGTGTATTTAATGACTTTTTTTGTAGCACCGTGTAATAGATTGGCGCTTACCCTATGTTAGTGTTTGGCCGAGCTTCTCCTCCGATTTGTTGCGTGCGCCTTAATGTTGTCACACAAAGGGGAGGGCCCTGCAGTTTTACGCCGACTCCGAACGGCGATTGTATTTTTATGAGAAGCTGTTTTCTATGGCAGAGTGGGAGGATTGACATTGCCTGTCAAGGGGCGACTGCTTTAGAAAAAAACTTTTTTTATGTTTTATTTTTTTCCGCAAGCTTAGCTCGAATCTAGGCCCTGTAGAACGGTATAGCGTACTGCTAACCACAACACCAACGGCCGCTGAAATATACATACATATGTACAAAAACACGAAAATAACAACGGCAGACGAAAAAGAAATTTACAATACGACTGCTATTTTTCTCCCAATGCTATGCAGTGCTCTCTTTTTGTTTTTGTGCATGAATTTGTGTATTTTTTGGCATTAAGTGTATTGCTCGCACCGCAACCACCATGAACTTAGCGAAACCACCACCGCTTGCCACTATTGCCGTCATAACCAGCAAGAGCAGCAGCAGCATTAACACCATTACCGCAAAACATTTAGTATATTTATGAAATTTTTGCAGCACGATTAATGCCAGTTGCATAGCGTGCACGCAAAGTGTACGGAAAGGACGAAAATCTGGATTTTGAATACCACAAATCGGCGGCGGGCTTATCCTAGTCATTAGTAGAAAACTGTGATGCTGTAGTTTTTGTTTGTGTTTTCGCTTGAGCTGCTGCTTGCGGTGATTGCTACAATAGCTGATTCTCTGGCCTGTGTGTCATGTTGTTATAACTCGGTGGCGTCGGTGTTGTCATCATTTGGTCCAGTATTGATATTAGTGAAGTGTGTTCTCGTTCCATTAAAAAATTTAAAAGTGTTAACGAAAGTAAAGGAAATCGAATATTGCTTAAAGTGGGAAGGTGTAAGTGTTGAATACAGATAAATTATAGAAAATTTAAATTGAAATATATTGAATGCATTTTCTTAATTTTGTTTATAACAATACATACGTACATACATATATCTACTGACCACAATAGTACCTACTAAAATGTGAGCATAGATTGAATAAAAAATATGTACATTTACATATGTGTATAAAAGCGTAATACTTATAGAATCTGAGAATTGTGCAATTTATTGCTACATACACATATATACATATGCACAAATATAAATGTGTGCATAAATATTAACAAAACCAACTGAAGCGTATTGGCACGACACCTGTCGGAAACTTTCCATAATCGCTGCTGTTTCAGCTATTGGCCACTTGGGGTGCTTAAAACGAAGAAGTGAGTTCTTTCAGAATTGTCAGGGTTGTTATTCGGCTAAAAGGGTTGCACAAGCAGGGTTGTTTTGCCACTGTCTAAATGCTTACGATTGAATAAGTTACGTGAATGAGTACTAATATACAAAATATTCATATGTACATAAAAAACTAATCTTTTAAATTGAAGCACAGGTGTTCAAAATAAGGCCACAGTTGCGGCAATGAACAAAATGAATAAATGGTTTGGAATGAATAAATTTTAT
>NW_023464175.1:0-11651 GCF_013731165.1 Rhagoletis pomonella | reverse complement strand
CGTTTTCCCACCAAACTGATATTTTGAAATACTTCGTTTTACTATTATTAAACGTGCGATATGTATTTCTATGCTCGTACATATGTGTTTAGAGGAATAAGTATTTACTTGACTCATCACGCTTTATTAGATCAAAAAGTTGATTTTGATACCTGTCAGTTTTCTCTGCCACCCTCAAGTTATTTATCCGGTTGTCTATTTTCTGTTGCTGACAGAACCCACGCCAAGAAATATGCATAATGAGCAGAAATTGAATTGAGTGTTTGATGAACAAGTACTTATTTTTTTATTTGGGTAGGAATGAGTTGGTTCTTTGCTTACTGGTTAATTAAATTTTATAATTGCTACAAATCTAATTAAGGCAAATTTTCGTATTTATTGCTGATGAACAAAAGATACAAAAGCACACTTAATAAACAAGTAGTAGGTATACACATACAGAGAGACAGCTTTAATTATGTATTCTCCATATTATAAGTTATGTAAATGATTAATGCATTCCAAAGAAATATTAATAAAACGGCATTTTTACATTCTTATAGAATATAATTCCACTGGTTTGACATGGTATGACCTTGGGTCCTTCCGAAAATTACATTGAAAATAAAATCTGCGTAAATATAACGAAAACTAGCGTACATCTTACGAAATTTTTCGTCATTTTGAGTCACGAAAATTCTCGTTAATTGTACAAAACCGATTTCGTATATACTACTAAAATATGAGACATCAGATCTTTAGTATATTTTACGAATGCGTTCGTACTATTTACTAAAGAATTTCGTATTTTTATTTTTTTTTACGAAAATTCGTATATTTAACGAAATTATTTTCGTAAAACCTGCGGTTGTTTCATGCCTTCGCCACACTGTAAAAACCATAGTTCGGGCTATAACACAACACTGTTATTCTGACTGTATCGTAAATTTTAAGCGTTTTTGTTTAACAAAATGTTTTGCAAAAACGCTTAAAATTAATGATAACAAGTAAGAAAGTCTAAGTTCGGGCGGAGCCGAACATTAAATACTCGGCGCAAGTATTAAATATATGTTTTCCACCTTTCCGAAAGCTACCGCTACATGATAAGCCGGGGTGTATACATTTTAAGTAAATTAGCGTCCTTAAATTTCGAAATATTGCAGTTTCAAGCATATCTGAAATTTACCGTTATATGAAAAGCGGCCTCAATTTTAGTCCGATTTCAACAATTTTCAACGGTTTGCTTTTATGTGGCAACCACAATAACCATACCGAGCTTGGTACAAATTGCTAGAACGGTTAGCGAGATACATATATGTGATCACAAGTGGGCGGTGCTACGCCCATTTTCCAAAATTTTGTCATAAACGTATTTCTTGGTAAAGAATTGTTGCAATCATCAATTTTGAATAAATTAGCTTCAATATTTACTGATTTATCGAAGATTTTGTATTTCTCGAAATTACCGTTATATGGGATGTGGGCGTGGTTATTGTCCGATTTTAGAAATTTTCGGCCAGTTGGTATGCTGTACCAGGACCAACAACTGTGCCAAGTTTGGAAGAAATTGGTGTAGCGGTTACCAAGATATACACATGTAACCATAAGTGGGCGTGGCTACGCCCATTTGCCAAAATTTTGTAATATTCTTATTTTTCGTCTAAAACTCATTGCAAATATCAATTTTGAGTGAATTATCTTCAGTAGTTACTAAAATATCGCAGTTTTCGTTTTTCTGAAAATTACCGTTATATGGGAGGTAGGCGTGGTTATTGTCCGATTTTTTAAATTTTCAGCCATTTAGTAAGCTGTACTAAGGCCAACAACTGTGCCAAGTTTGGAAGAAATTGGTGCAGCGGTTACCAAGATATACACATGTAACCATAAGTGGGCGTGGCTACGCCCATTTTCCAAAAATTTATAATATTCATGTTTTCCGTCTGAAACTCTTTGTAAGTATCAATTTTGAGTGAATTATCTTCAGCAGTTACTAAAATATCGCAGTTTTCATATTTCTTAAAATTACCGTTATATGGGAGGTAGGCGTGGTTATTATCCGATTTCGCCCATTTTCAATACCATCCGTCCCACGCCCTAAAGAAGTTCACGTACCAAGTTTCGTTAAGATATCTCAATTTTTACTCGAGTTATCGTGTGCACGGACGGACGGACAGACAGTCACCGCTTAATCGATTTCTCTTTTCATTCTGATCATTTATGTATACATTTGTCTATATCTATCTCGATTCGTTTTGCCTGTTACAAACAACCGTTATGTGAACAAAGTTATAATACCCTTGTGCACAAGTGCGCTCGGGTATAAAAATATAGTAGGGCTATTCGCGATCCGGTGCAAATGGCCTAGCATCATTGCATTGCAAATTTGTATTGCAAATTATTTGCAATACACAAACAAAATGCACGCATTTGCATTTGTCATGGCTTGGCAAATTTGCAATACCGAAAATCCATTGCATAAAAATGCTATGCATTGCATTCATAAACAAAACCAAAGCTGTTGCACAAAAATTGTTTTGCAAAAGCTTTACCATGACAGTTTAATAAAGGTCGCTCACAATCCATGGCATATTTTTGCAATTCCATAAATTTGTCAGCTCTTATGCACCGAATCGCGAATAGCCCTGTGAGTATGCCGTAATATGCTTTCCGTCTCTAAATAAAAAAGGAAATATTTTCAAACTTGTTTAAAATATCCAAAAACTTGTACAATATATGGGTATAGGCAGATAAATGCGCTATTCATCCACCCATAGTTTTACGGTGAATTTGTGTTACCAAATAAACACACTGTTGATTCTCTTTTACACTGGAGTACAATTCGTACAGTTTAAAATTAAACAAATATTCATTATTTTTAATTTGTAGCAGTGCGCGCTACTATTCCGCATGGTATGGGTTCGAGTCCAGTTTCCGACAAAGATCGAAAACACAAACACTATTATCCAAAAGTAAATTGCTAAAAGCAATGACGTTATCAAGGACCTTATTTCTGGTTCCGAATAAGAAGACGAAATCAGGGTCAATCTAAAAAAAAAATAATTTATTTTAATGAAAGAAAATAAATAAGAATGAGCTTTAGTATTACCAAATGAAAACCATCAGGAAATTTGGATTGCGGTCAAACATCAAATATTTGTTTTGGATTATTTATTCTCGCTTCTTCATATTTTGGGTAATTGCACCTATGTCAAATATGAATTTGTGTGCATATTTTTTTTTCTTTATATGGTGGTTGCTTTTCGAGTTATGGGCTTCCAAAGAATAGTAAAAATTTAAATTAGGTTTTTTCTAAATATTTTTTCGTTATGAAGAAATAAATATGGAAAGCATGGGGGTATCTTTGACAACAAAACTAAAATTTTCTGTAAAATTACACTATACGATGGCTTCTCCTTCGTTTAAATTTTCCTTACGATTTTTAAAATAAAGCGACTGTTCTTCTGCAATATAAGCATGTGTATATGTGAACAAA
Organism: Rhagoletis pomonella; assembly: GCF_013731165.1. Classification (NCBI taxonomy): domain Eukaryota; kingdom Metazoa; phylum Arthropoda; class Insecta; order Diptera; family Tephritidae; genus Rhagoletis; species Rhagoletis pomonella. The sequence goes on along the minus strand of NW_023464175.1, from coordinate 8,179 downwards.
TTTACGTACCCCCCAAACTAATGCAGATCACACTCTAAATCTTTTAGGGTATTATAATTATACCTAAGGCTATATTATGAAAACAAAAATATTAAAAGAAATATTGGGCGAAGTTTCTCAAACTTTTGTTTTTAAATTTTCAATTCCGGTCTAGTATAATAAAAAAAAATGTTTTTTTTTCTTTGAAAATTGGTTTCGCATTTTAAAGAATGAGAAATTTTGACACCAAATCTCGAAGTTTAAAAATTCATTTAATAATTTTCCAATACGAAAAAAGGCCTAATTTTAATTTTTACTATTATTTGGAAGCCATAACTCGAACCATAACCATAATATAAAAAATATATATAATATAATATAAAAAATATGCAAACAATTTCATCTTTCACAAAGGTAAAATTTCCCAAAATATGAAGGAATTCTAAAGTATCACCTTTTTTCCCTGTCCGCTTGACGCGAAATGCCCCTTCTGCATTAGTACTATGTTCGAAAGTACTTAATAAATAAAACTAATACAGAATTGTAGATTTCGTATATTTTAAAACCATACGTAAATATTGAGAATGCCTTCGTACAATATACAAAATTATTGGTACAGAGATTTGTTCGGTAATTTACGCACGTATTTTGTAAAATAAACGAAAATTTTCATAAATTGTACAGAAAAAATGCCTTACGAAACTCCTTCCGTTATATTTACGAATGGTTCGTAAAATCTTGTTTCGTTGTGAAAAGTGTGTTCTTATTATGAACAAAAGTTTCGTACGTTGTACGAAAACCGAGATAACGAAAGTTTTTTGTAGCATTTTTATGAAATTTTATTTTCAGTGTATAATGGGCGTCTCAATGCATTTTATGCTGTATTATAATTTTTGTATGTACGCACATATGTATGCACCATATATACATATGCGAAATATAATAATTATTATTATTAAAGGAAAAGGAGAGAAGATCACTTCTCTACCGAAAAAAGGAGCAGTAGTATGATCACCTTTGGCTCATGAATATACAAATTATTTGTCAGACGCGCTTGCAAATGGGATAAGCTTTGTCATTCCAACTCGTCGTACTCTCGAAAGTACTTAAGACCTATAAATCCAAGCTCTATTGTGCTAAGGAAATGCATAGAATTATTGGATGTGATATCAGACCAAAAAGTGTGAATCGGGCACTTTTGCACGCCGAAAAGTATGCATGCCGTGTGGGACGGCCTACTGTACTCTGTAGTGCTTTTGAATGCGGAGAAATTGTGATCCACGCTTTTCTCGACATAAAAGAATCGTGCAGATAAATATCAGCAGTTCCAAGACAAACGTAAGGAGATTAACACAATTTTATATTTTCCTTTTCTAGGCCTTTTCCTTTTGGGGTTTTCTAAATTCGTTCCTTCGGAGCCATAATTGGAATAAGACTGAGTAATTTTGAGTAGATAATGCCTATATTTTTAAGGATCAGGTATCTACCGTTGATACTTTTGAGACTCGATTACTCAATAATTTCAGTATTGCAGGAAAATAAAAGTTTGCCTTCAAAATTTAATGTCAAATTTCACATCGCATTACAAAAATGTTGTTCCATTTCGTGGGTGTTTTAAGTTTTTAAACACTTAATTTGTAAGAACATATAGTAGCCAAAAATATTTAAGTGCTGTAGCTCAAATGCCTTCTGTAACCGCAATCTATATATGTATATATTTATATATGTATATGTACAGAAAAAACACACTAAAATGAAGCTGCTCATCACAAAGTTCCTGCTATGAAGTATTTGGGTACGTGCCTAAATGGAAACACGTTCACAGTTTACTTTCAGCTAAGCTCAGCGATATTTATTCATTGTTTATACTTTTATTCGACCAGCGTGTGCTTACCTGAGATGCTTTCGAAATACAATTTTTGCTCATCAGCTGTCCTTACTGACAATTTTTCTTTAACAAAGAATTTACAAGCGTAAGTATTACTCTACACGTACTCCTGTAAGTTCGTTTGCGTTCGCTCTCATCGCGTTTTAATGAAACGCATAATCATTTTAACTTTGCCAATTAACATATTCAGCCAAGCTTCGTCTCATGCGCCACAAGAACGTTAATAAATGCTAAACTAACGCACGGCCGCGCCTATCAACACCTGTAATACTAACTCACACGCTTTAGGATAGATATGTATGTATATACCAGGGAAGCCAACTCGTGGAGAATTCCCCGATTTGCGTGGAATCCCAAATTGCGTGGGGAATCGGGGAATGGACCGTGTTTTGTGAGGAATTTCAGTTTACGTGGGGAATCGGGGGATGAACTACTTTTTTTGTAAGGAATTAGATGTTAACTAATATTTTCTTTTTTGCTTCACAAATTGCCCCCCTCTGCAGAACTTTCGAACTAGTTCTATACTGGATCCATTTTGGACAGTTCTGGGACAGTAGGTTTTTCTAAAAAAAAATTTTAAAAATCGATTATTTGATTATTTTTCTATTCTAAACTGGTTCCATTTTAGACAGATCTGCGACAATAAGTTTTTTATAAAAAAAATTCTGATTATTCGATTTTTTGATATTTTTTCGTTTTTTTCTGTTCTTTTACAGATTGCATTCTATTAAATTTTTGTTTATTTTTTTTATATTGTTTATATTATTTGATCACTTTCTCTTCAATTTTTAAGCGGCACTCAACAATTTAAATTCCTTAAATCTGAAAATCACAACTGCCTCCACCGCGATTTGAACTCGTGGCCAACGATATTAGAGTCGGAGGTCTTCCCGCTGAGCTATTTTCGTATTGTACGAGAAGTGAGAATTTGTGCATTTACTTCTCAACAGAGCGCAACTAACACACAGAGAGTTTCAGAGATGGTTCTGAAATGTGTAGGGCGGAACTAGCGCTTTAAGAGACTGTTTCTAAATTTTACTGCAGGAAAGTTAAAAAAGTGGCATTAGAAATGCAACTGCAACCTGAATTTGTGAGTATGCAACACTGCAAATTATGCAAATTACCGTTGATTTTTTAGAAATTTCTTTGTCTCATTTGCTTTCAGATAACGAATAAATATTATTTATTTTTATATGCAAGAAAACCGCAACACCTGTGCAAATAAAAAAATAATAATAATAATTGTGAAAACTTGTAATATGGTACGACCAAAATGTTTTCGACCACTGTATGTATGTAAACATTATATATACATTTTTCGTTAATTATATGTTAACTAACTTTATAAAAGTTTGGTTTGGTTTACGATATGTAGATGAATTACATTTCAAAATAAAATGAACAGAAAAACCAGCAATATATTAAAATCCATACAGACATTTTTTTTTGTAAATAAGGAGATATCTATCGATGGGGAATTTTACGAAATTTCGGTCAAAATCGGGGAATTTCGTTGTCGAAATCAGGGAATTCTGAAAAATGAGTTGGCTGTCCTCATCTGTACTTACATACGCAAGTGTAAAGTAATGAATACACCTATGCTCATATTTATGGCGGCCGCAAAGTTAGTGTTGATAGCGTGGCAATGATGGAATAGTAAGTGGCTTGTGTGTATATACTATGTACATATGTATATGTATACCGACTTTTGATTGTAAATATATCTACACTATCGCATACATACATATGCATGTGGATAAATAGTAGTAATAATAATAAATAAACTAAATTTCCTGTCACGTACGCGACCGCAAAGCCGCCAACACCACCACTACCTCCATTAATATCATTAAAGCTAGCTCGCATATGTATTTATGTATGAGTTTAAACGTCTGCATACATGTGCATGTATATGTTATATACATATTCGTATTAATTTGTATGAATAAATAAATTTATACATATGTATGTCTGTATACAGCTGATGGACTGTGGCAACTGTCAACACAAAGGTGTTGGCTAACAGAAAGGATTTGCCACAAAGTGGCAGCAGTTGTGCGGCACGCCGCATGCAAGTACCGAATAGGGGAATCGCTACCACCTAACCGGCAAACTCAATGAACGACCCACTGAACTGAAATAAACTCAGCTGACCTGACAGTCTGCAGTGAATTATTGCATTTTAATTATGTGACATTTGCGGGGCACGTACTTTGAAGGTCTCCATACATACATATATGTGGGTAAACACACATACAAATGCATTACTTTATATAAATATATGTATAATTAGCAAATAAAAAAGCTAATATTAAACTTTGTCTTAAACTTTGTCTGCAATGTATTACAGTCAAACTCTAAGAATATGTACGTATATTTGTTTATAGGTTGGTTGATCAATATAATTTTTGCAATTTGTGCAATTTTTTGAATATCATGGTGTGACAGGTAAAACTCACTTAAAACACTCGGAACGAATTTTAGATATTGAGGTTTTAAGCAATGGTCAATTCTCAATTAGTTCGAACTTTCGCATGTCTTGACAGTTTCTATTCGGCCACATAATTTTAGCTGGTTTATTAACAAACATTTAACCTACATAAGTTGTGTATATTATGTAAATGCAAAAAAAAAGGACCACGGTACATAGTTTCTAGCCAAATATGCATATAACTCAGAAATAAAGTTGCGACATTTTTACAAATAAAAGTCCGACTCTGCTACTATTTTGTTTATTTTTACGTTGCAAAATTTGGTGCGTTTATTGCTCATGTGCAGAGCGAAAAAGAAATAAGAAAATCCCCCCCAAAAAAAACCAATATACATATATAATAACCAAAGGCATTAATTTCCTTGCCATCAAATCTGCACCGTTCGTTCGATTGTCGAAAATGAAGTGTCTAATGAAAGAGCTTGGACTGTAGATGCTACGTCTTACCGTTGATTATTGGCAATTTGTGTTCGAAATTTTTTTTTAAATGAAAAAATTGCGGAGCACCGTCAATAAAAAAAATTGCCAAAAATCAACGGTAATACTTAGACACTTAAAATTTGCAATTTGCGTGCCAAGATTTGATGAGCTACAAAATTGAATACCAAAATTTTGTCTAAAGATCTGGTAAAGAAGTTAGAAATTTCAGAATTTTCATAATTTTTGAACAACCTGAAATTTGGATTTATATCTTGTTTGTTAAGTAATCAGCTTTACTTTTATAAAAAAATAATAAACAATAAAAAAAAACTAAAGAAAAATAGCCAAAACTTACTAAAATATCGCGTCCCAGTTTTTATTTGGTGCATTGTATGTCTATATCGGTAACTCAGTACCTTGGTATAGAAAAGCTATATGCTGAAAAGTTTTGTAATCGGACTAAAATTAAGTCCACTTTCCACTACAAAAAAAAAAACGCGTAAAAAATGTTAAAAACGGATGGTGCGTTGCTTTAAAACATTGCACCACGTTGGATTTTGTATTCTGGCAGCTGAAGGAGCGTATAAAAATAATAATTTTTCACAAAAAAAAATTCGAAGTTTGTAAAATTCCTCATACACATTTTTATGCTATGATAAAAGTGATTTGTATAATTTTTGAAAAAAAACTAATTTTTAAGCAAAAACAAACCATGATCGGATCTAAACCAAATTAGTATGGGACCACCTCTGGGGTACCACCTTTCCTTTAGAATGCAATAATATACATAAAAATAATATTCCGAAGGATTAATAACCTTCCTTTTTTTAAGTCGGTTAATTAATAAAATAAAATTCGTAGGCCTGTGTAATTTTTGCAAAACATTAATCAAAATCTGCTGGGTTAACCGTGTTTCTTTTATAACTGTTGTTAACCCAATGTAAAGATTGATACTTATATCGGTGATCTCGTAATCTCGTAAAAATTGCAATCCTTTAGAAATTTTATATTCTGTAGCAAAACTGAGTTTACTGGTCGAAGACCATGTGCTTACGAAATTGATAGGAGGCAGTCGGCAAAACCATTTTCTTCTAAAATTACATTCGCTCGAAATTTGCCAAACTCGCTGCGTCAACCAATTGTAACACAAACTTTCGTCCACAAATGCAATCAATATCAAGTGGGCTACAAATGATCCTTCTTCCTTTCGCCATCATCAACATTCACCAGTAAGTGGTTAGTAGCGATGGCTCAACAACTATCTGTTGCAGTTCTACTAACTAAAATGAATTTTTTGCGCTTTTGTGGTCACTTTATTTATTATTTTTATTCATGTCTTATTTGTTTTTGTCGTTTACATTCCTATTCAAACGATCGTAGCATTACGTTATTTATTTTGCGTAGAAAAGTTGGTGTGACTGTTGCTAGTGTTTTGCCACTGAATATTTAGTGGGTAGCGCAATAAATTCAAGTTGCACTTCCTTATGGCATTTGTTTGAATTTCGGTACAACAAACACGAAAACACAACCAAATAAAAAATGTACATAAGAAAAATACGGCAACCACCGAATATGCTGCATGGCACGAAATTGCTGTAATTTTCGCCAAAGTCGAATACAAACTATTTCTGTGGCAGTGAGTCGAGTACATAAATAACGAAAACATTTTGGAAAGGAAAATTTTTTGTGGTATAAAATATGGGGAAAATTTCAAAATTTACTACGACGGCAGTGTTATTTACATACATACAGAGGCTGAATTTAAATTTATCGGCAAAGTGTATTTTTCGAACACGCTTAGTAGACCTAGGCCAGGTCTGATTTTATCAGCGCTTCAGCTTAATTTTATGACTTCAAATACTTGAAATAATTTTCTGTGAGACGGTAATGTTCACATAAGAAAATATGCAATAAAGAGGTGTTCATTTCAGGTCGCTAAATACGATTTTTACTATAATAAATTAAAAAATAAATATTTCGCACTCACATTTTCTTTAGTGATAGGACTATTTTCTCTCCTAACTAAATTTTGGTGCATGCGTGGCCTCTCACCTAAACAGAGGGAGATGATTTTTTTCAGCGCTACAGCTTAGTGGCCGAATGCGATTTGTAGTTGCCAAACATCCCGTTTTAAGAGCTATGTCGTGGTCCGGGTACGGCACATGCCGGGATGCAAAATGTCCCGTTTTTTTGCAAGAAAAAAAAAATTAGACATCTTGTTAAAAAAAAATTTAGAACTCTTTCTACAGCGGTTTTCTGCAGACTGTTTCATTCATAACTAAGGGCGAGTGTGAATCGGTAAAAAATGTCTGTGGAGAACGCTGGAAATGATTGACTATGGTGAGACAGTTACCAATCTGCTGTGTGAAATGAAATCTTTTTTGACAGCAGTAAATTTTTTACAACCGCAGAAAAAATACTATAAATTGAAGAGAAATAATTATTAAAAAAAAACATCTACCATCATTGATTGCAACTCATCAACTTAAGCTTTTGATCAATTTAATTTTAATCAATGAAAGCTTTTAAAACATTAAATAAATTTATTGACAAGAAATATTTAATATAGTGTAATACTTCTTAACGCGTTCGCTACCAGGCGTCACATATATGTGTCAGCTTAACCCAAATTGTCCCAGATTGATTTTTTTGAGATTTTTTTGGTTTCACCTATATACAGGGTAAAAGTAGCGTTAAAGTAAAGGAAAAAAATATGACTAAAACTTTGGGAGTAGTATAGTTCTTCCGATATCGTCCGTTGCCATATGGCAACACGGGGCATATTCCCGATGGATTGTTAGAGGACAGTATATGGTTAAAATATGAAATAATAGAAACATTGTGTATAAGTTTTAATACATTTTTTGATAGTATATGCATATTCTACGTGCAAAGCGGCTGAAACATAAAACCCACATCACATTTTGCACAGGCTACTCGTCCTATAGTTTTACATGCTTCAACAGCACAAAGAAGTTTTTTGTCAATTTGTATGGGTCAGTGGTGTACTCACAAAAAGATATAAGGTCCCAGTGTGGAGACCCCCGAGGCTAGGTATTTAGCATCGAGCTGTCAATTAAAGACCACAGAAAGTATTTGGGAGTAGTCTTGGAGAGTAAGCTGCTGTGGATGCGCAATGTCGAGGAAAGAGAGAAGAAGGCCAGTAACGCCCTTTATGCATATAAAATAATGCTGGGAGTCACTTGGGGTTTGTCACCTGCTCTGATGGTGCTACACAGCAATAGTCAGCCCAATACTGCTCTATGGCGCTTTGGTGTGCTGGAATGCCGCACAAAATTCCTTATGCCTCGGGCCAATCGAGAAGGTGCAGCGCCTAGCGGCACTGTGCATCGTGGGAGCGCTGAGGGCCACTTCGACGGCTGCTCTTTAAAAACCCTGCT
>NW_023464174.1:0-11653 GCF_013731165.1 Rhagoletis pomonella | reverse complement strand
CCTTGAAAAACCTGTTGTTTGGAAGGAATTAAAAAATTGAAAAAAAAACAGAACTAAATGTATCGAGCTATGTTGAGAAGTAATGTTTTTTTTTGAAGAAAATATGTATATATATTTTATTCAAAAAGTCACTGACTTTTTAAATGACCCTCGTATGTTACCGTATCACTTTAAATGACGTAAACCGTTTTCAACAAAGTTGCTACCCCAAGGGTGGTCCCATACTAAATTGGATAAGTTTTGATCGTTGGATCATGCAGACATTAACGGTACTATCACATTTTTATTGAGCTTATAAATTACTTGTTAAATTACGCCTTTCTATTTTTAGCAGTATAATAACGTAAGTGACCTGTAAAAATTCATTAGAAGAATGCTGCTAATACTCTTGTTATTTAACTTAATAAAAATTAGCCATAAAAAATACCACAATGCTTTATTCATTTTCTAAAGCTCGTCGCAGCTGGATATGCTTTACGAGTATAGCCAAACAATAGACTAACTCGTTACGTGCTTATGAGTGATTAAAGTATTAACTTATAATTTTAAATTTTTAATAAAACTAATGTGTAGTTTAGAGCTTAGTGATGCTACACAAAAGGCGCATACGCTCGAATACAAGTACATACATACACGTACATACATACATACGCACAAGAGCACAGCAACGCAATTCGCAGTGAATGCCATTAATTCATTATGCAGCCGCACAGTGGGAGCATTTCGAAATGGTCTTTCGAATGCAGTTTTGCCAAGCATATATTAAGTTAAGAGGTATGTGAAATAAAGCACTTTTTATTATTAAAAAATTTTATACTTTTTGGCAATGTAAGATATCTATTTATATGTGTGTATAATATAATACGCGAAGGACAAAAGGTCTGTACCGTTCGCCCGATTTTCGAAAATGAGATGTCAAATTAATGCGCTTGGTGCTGTGCACCTGTGTGTGTGTTTTGGAAAACAGTTGCCACCTGTTGCACTATTAAACTCAAACTGTTTAATAATCAAAGCCATCACGTCCGCACCATTCGTTCGATCTTTCGGAATGAGATGTCAAATTAGAAGGCTTGGATTGTAGATGTGCAATAAGGTTTTACTTTTTTGAAAAGAGTTGCCACCTGTTTAAAAATCATATTAGGTAAGAGAAATATGTATCACCATATGGATGCCACACGAAAGGGGTTTCAGAAAGTAGTAGTTTGCAAATATTTTGAAGGGGGTTGCCACCTGCTTGAAATGTCGAATTTAGTTTACTTATACAAAGGTATATGAAATATCAAAATATGGATGTCAAATGAAGGAGTGTTAATAAATCTTTGGTTTGAACGCTAAGCATATTTTTGAGATGATGGAACAGGGTTGCCACCTGTTTAAAAAGTTAAATTCAAATTATTTAATAAGTTAAATGAATTACTAAAATATGGCTACCAATCGAACGGGGTTTGAAAAAGTTTTAATTCTGAACTGTATTTATCGGGTTGCCACATGTTTGAAAATTAAAATTCCACTTAATTCATCAGTTAATTAAAATATGTATCGCAATGTCTGGCGAAGGAGAGCTAACAACGACTAAGCTTGAAAATATTTTTGTTGAAAAATGGCGAAAACCGTGATATTGCAAAAAATTTTCGCACTTTTTGCTAATTATTTACAATAAAAATGTTTTTTTAAGTTTGTATAAAAAAATGTGGAAAATTAAATTCTCTACAAATTTGGGTACACCAGTTTTTGACGAACTGCAAATCGCAAAAACCCAAAAAAAAACCTAAAATCCAAGATGGCGGAATGTTCCGGTATGAAATTTAGAGGCGAGACTGTGGATCCATGATCTACGTGTCAAAAAGAAATAAACTGCATCAAAAGTTCGCTACTACAACTTTTTTTCTTCGTATCAATTTGATCTAAATTTACTTGGATAAAATTTAACTTCTGAATTCCTAGAAAAGTGTAATTTTACGTGAGAAAAACCTCAATAACTTTAAAATAGGACAAGGGTTTAAAAAATGATAATATAGGAATTTAAATCATCTGAGCCTGCATAATATTTAAATGGCATATAACGCCGAGCGACAGTAAATTTTACCCAAAAAAAATTTGATATATTCCCGAAACCATGGGCCAAATGTAGACAAACTGCGTTTTTAGTTTTTCTCTCTGACGTGAGGATTTTTTTTCGAAGGACTTTGAAATTTGAAAAATGTAATTACTTCAAAATTTATTAAAAAAATTCAATGCAGTGTAGAAAAACAACATGACTTCCAAATTAAATAGAAAATTTTGCAAAATTAAGGCCCATTAAATTTTTTGGTGCATAAGGACGATTAGATATTGAAAATGTCCTTTTAACATATTATCATTGTATATCCCTGCAAAAATTTTAGAAAAAAAATATATGTTAAGGACTATTATGCTCCCGACCACATCCTTGAATTTTGTCTTATAACTTTATTCGTTAGAAAAAATAAAATTAATTAAAAGGACATTTTCAATACCTATTCGTCCTTGTAAGCCAAAAAATTTTATTTTTCTTTTAGTTCTACAGAATTTTCTCTTTCATTTGGTGCCCATACTGTTTTTCTACATTGGAATTCAATTTTTTAAATAATTTTTGGAATTTATCATATCTTTGAAACTGCAAAATCCTTAAAAAAAAATCCTGACGTGAGAGAGAAAAACTAAAAAATCAGTTTTACTATATTTGGCGAACTGTTTCGTGAATATATTGATTGCTTCATGTGTTTCAAAAGTTTTTAGTTTTTGTCGCATGGTGCAATCAATGTATTCTTGCAGTTTCGAGCGTTTTCATTGATCCTAGAAAATTCGGTACATACATAAATTTTGTGCGTGAAAAATAAAACTTTTCAGTAATAGTTTTACATGCACTTTTTAGGGTGTACTATCAGTGATGGTAATGGCTAGATCCTTTTTTTATTGTAGGGTGCTAACTGTCGAAGCAATTTTGACCGAATCCAATAAAGTACGCCAGTCATTTCTGTTCTGTGCCAACTGACACGAATTGGAAATATCTATAAGGAAGCGTGTTGGATACTTTCAGGTTTACAGCGTTTGTGTTCATTTGTATGATATGAGTAATCCAGCGATGCCTTATCTCTTGTCTTGAGTAAAATTTCGCAGATTAGAAGCATCCACATCAACGGGTAGGTAGGTGATTTACCTGAGCAGTGAGTGATATTGGCTGCATATATTTTTTTTTACTCCCAGCTTTATAAAAACCTCCACTGTGCGTCAGTCGCATTGTGTGTGTATTGCATTAGTATTAAAACCTTTTTGTAGCTCTATGTATAGCTACAGTACATCTTAGAACATTTTGCAGCTGGCATTAGCGCTTTCTTACATTCTTCTTCTTTTAATACTCGTAATTTTTTGTTTTTTCTCTTTCATTTCTAAACTGCACGTTGTTTTTATTCTTCGCTATGCTTTTAGGTATAATACTCTTTCTCCATACATACATACATATATACAGTTAATGCTACTTTAAATTTCATTAAATTTCATTTTTGTTATTCCAAGCGCGTCGGCTGGAATAACTTCTTTTACTTAAGCGTAAACGTATTTGAGCGTGCAAACGAGTATGCATGTATGTATGTATGGATGTGCGCCTTCCTGCTTCTTCTATTGGCCACATCTTAACAACTACTAAGCTGCTTTGTTCTTAATTAAGTCGTGTTGCGTAGCAAAATGTATAAGAATGTACATATATACATGTATGTATGTACGTAAGTGTGCTGCTGGCTTATAACGTCGGATGTGGCAACTGGTAGTGTACTTTGCTTCTCGCGTCTTCACTGCACTGTGCTCTAAAAGTTTTCGAGTAGCTTCAAGTCTTGTTTTTTTGACCATAAATAGAGCATAGCAGTAGACTGAGGCGCGCTGAAGTGGCAGAAAATTTACGAACGAACTTACGTCGGCAGGATGTCAAGCCAAGCAAACGCTTTCCACTCCCAACGCCACAACCATAATCAACCGCCACTCATATTTCAACAAATGCTGTATGCAACATGTCAATAGGAAGTAGTGCGTAATACTCGCATTCGCTAAATTTTCTGTCTTTACTGCTGCGTATTTATCTAGCCCACACCACCCGCTACCAATGAGACTTTTTCAATTTCAATACATAGAGTCATAAACATGTATGTATGTATGTACGTTTGTAAGAATGTGTGTATGTATGGTGTTTGTATATGTTTGGGCGTTCTTAGGCAGCCTGTGTTGGTATTGATGGTTGCGAAAAATAAGTAAGTGCGTTTTACGCTGCGTGCGTGGAATTTTTACTTCATTACGAATATATACTAGCGTGGTCCAAAAATGCATGTGAAAAAGTAAAGTTGGAATTTTTATGCTTTCACCCCCTAGGATTGTTCTATACCGAAAAAGATGTATCCAATTTTTTTTTATTTTGAAATCAAAAAATATTTAGAGGTCTTAAAGCGCTCAAAATTTTCCATGTGTTTTATATGAAAAAAAAAAACACTTTTCGTAGAAATGGTATAGAATTCTCGAAAATCGATATTTTTCGATCGGAAAACTCTGTTTGTCTTCAGGAGATTCCCAATAATAATACTCAATTACTTATTTAACCTATTTTCATAGTAATAATATTTTATTAGTCCGCCAAAACCCCCAGAAAATGCGATGGGCGAAAAATAAAAAATCCTAGAATTAAAAAATGGTTATATAAACAATTGGGTATTGTTATTGGAAGTCTCCTGAAGAAAACCAGAGTTTTCAGATCAAAATATTGATTTTCAAGAATTCCATACTATTTCTACGAAAAGTCGCTTTTTCCCCATATAAAATACATGGAAAACTTTGAGCGCTTTGAGCGACCTTTAAATAAAAAATGCAGGTATTTTTTTCGATATAGAACAATCCTAGGGGGAGACAGCATTAAAATTCTGACTTTACTTATTTTGGACCACCCTAATATATACTTGGAACAAATACATACATATGTATGCACGTATGTACAAAATAAATATAAGAAATTAAATACCGAAAAATAAGATTATTTCATGTGCACATACCTAAATAAAAAATAAATAAAAAAAAGTATAGGTAAATTAGGATGGTTCAAAAATGCATGTGCAAAGCCTAAAGTCCGAATTTTAATGCTCTGATCTGGCATCTAAATATATTTTGGTTTTAAAATAAAAAAAAAAACTAGGGAACCCACATGGCGTTAAATCGCCTAAAATTTAATTTAAAAAACTTAAAAAATATTCCAAATGTTAGTCATAATTTTAAGAGATGAGTGCCATATTTCATCAAAACCGTTCAGCCGTTTCTGAGCAAAGAGCAGTTTCGCATAGTGCTTGTTTTTAATTTCATCAAATTCTAAATTACTCTATACCGATGAAAATAGTTCTTAATTAAAAAACTAGAACTTTATCAAACATCTACAGGCTAAAGTCTTTAATTTGACCTATCATTTGTTGAAACTCTTTTTCAAAAGTATTCTCAAACTAAGATCCTCTTAAATCTCTTTCACCTGACATTGTGCTGCACGTGTATTATTTCAATAAACTGATGATTGTTCGAACAAATGGCAACCCTCCTAAGTAGAGGTCAGGAATAAATCCCTTTCAAACACAGCAGGTGGCAACCCTCTTCCAAATATTTTCAAAGTACTACTTTCTGACACCCCTTTCGTGTGGCATCCATATGGTGATACATATTTCTCTTACATAATATGATTTTTAAACAGGTGGCAACCCTACTAAAGTTCAGCTAAGAAACAAAGCTTTTTAAAACCATTTCGATTGATACCCAGTTTGTAATAATTGATTTATATTTTTAAATAATTTGAATATAATTTTTTAAAAGGCGGTAACTCTTTTCAAAAAAGTAAAACCTTATTGCACGTCTGCAGTCCAAAGCTTTTAGTTTGACGCCTCATTTTGGAAAATCGAACGAACGGTGCGTATTTGATGGCATTAATTATTAAATAATTTGAATTTAATTTTTCAACTGGTGCTAACTATTTTCGAAGAACTAAAACCAGTTTACACATTCACAGATCAAGAGCTTCAATTTGACATCTCAGTCTTGAAAATCGCGCGCACGGTACAGGAGTATATTTTTTCTGTATGGAAGAACCCTAGGGGTGACAGCATTAAAATCCCGACTATACATCTTTTGGACCACCCTAATATACGTAAATGCCATATTGTTAAATATCTGCTTGTTAAAAAAAATATACCTAATTACGAGTATGTTAATGTGCCTATGCGTAGCAATGCTTCAAGGCACTCTCAATTATTTTTGAGTTTTCTTTATATCTGCATATCGACGGCTTAGAGTGCAAAGATGCTAAGTTCACTTTTAAAAATTTTCCAAAGGAGAAAGAAATCGGGTATACAAAAATTATATGCTTATTTCTCAAAGGTATTTTTGTGTTAGAATGCGATATTTCCCTTAATATTTAATCAAAATAGTCTCGTTTTTATACCTTTCATGAGCATGAAATGGTATTATAACTTTGGTCCGATGTTTGTAAGTACCAGAATAAGAAGAGATAGACCCATTAAAATGTATACTTAAATGATCAGAACGGCGAGCTGAGCCGACTTAGCCATGTCCGTCTGTCTGCCTGTCCGTCTGTTTGTATGCAATCTAGTCTCTCAGTTTTCGAGATATCCGGATCAAATTTGGTAGGTGGGTGTATTTTTATAATATATTAATCATTTGTCGGAACCGGAAGAATCGGACCACTATAACATATAGCTCCCATACAACTGATTGTTCAGATATAAGATTTTTCGTTATAACTCCTCCATTTAAGTAGCTAACCACATGAAATTTTGCACTGTTGTCACTTATTATCAAAAGAATACTTTCAGTGAAAATGGCGAAGATCGGGTCGCTACAACCTATATCCACCATACAACTGATTGTTCAGATATGAGATTTTTTGCCATAACTTCTTCATTTATGCAGCTAGGAACACTTACTTACAGTGAAAATAACAAATATCGGGTCACTTTTACATATAGCTCCCATACAACTGATTGTTCAGATATGCGATTTTTTGTTATAACTACTCCATCTATGCAGCTAGAAACATGAAATTTCGCACTATTTTCACTCATTATCAACAGAAAGTTTACAGTAAAATTAACAAAGATCGGGTCACTATAACCTGTTTATTGCCCCCATACAACTGATTGTTCAGATATGGAGTTTTACTGTAAAACTCCTATATTTGGACAGCTAAAACCAATAAATTTCGTAAGCTATTTTTTAAATAATAATACAAAGTCTACTGAGAAAATCGTCAAAATCTATGCTGTATAATCTTAATCTCTTGTACCACTGATTGTTCAGATACTAGTTTTTGCGATATATGTATCCCCTTTATGTAGGAAGTTAAACCCATTAAATTGTGTTACCGGTTTACGTACCGATCACACAGCAGTGAAAATCACTTAGATTGGTGCTATATAAGGTATATCATCCATACCTCTGATTGTTTAGATATGATTTTTTATATATGTATCTCCTCTATCTATGCCTGCTGTGAATATATAAATTTATTCAAATGCAGTAATCTGTTAAAGAAAAATTTTCAGATGCTCATGAAAGATATGAAGCCTTCGGCATAGCCGAAGACAGCGCTGCTCTTACTTGTTTTTATTAATTTAGTTATTTAAAAAAAGAAAAGTAAAAAGCTAAAAGGGCTGTTTTCGCTCAATCCAGCACCACATCTTCCATAATACTCCATCAAAGTTAGTGAGTCAAACACCATTTGGAATGCCAGTTTCATCGTTCTGGGCAAATATACAAATTTTAGTAGGGTTGCCACATGCCTACAATTTTGGTTAACTAAATAAACATATTTGTATCTTAAGTAAAATATTGCAACGCGTTTATCGAATGAAAGGGTTGCCAACTTTTCAAAGTTTTAATATCTGTAAATATATATGTATGTGTAAAACAAAGTTGCTTCCGGAAGACAGAATTCCGAAAAAATTATATTTTCTATACAGGGTGTCCTAGTCCACCCGTCCACCCCCTCTAAAATGATGGAAAATGTTTTTTTTTTTATATTTGAAACTGCAAAACTTTGATCCACTTAATCGGGGATGCTCTATCGTTTGGTGATATCAGCGACTTAAATGAGTGAAAATGTTTTTATTGGAAAGCGAAGCAATGTGAATTACAAAGTCGAGGATGCTATATTTTTTGGTCGTATTATAGGCTTCCGGTTTCCGCCGGAAGTGGATTAAACTGACCGGAAGCCCATTTATTTAAATGGGATACACATATTTTTACCACAGATTCGAATTCTGCCCATAAAGGTACATACCTTTTGTCAAAAGCTTTTTTTCCGGTTTGGACCAGAAGTAGATTAAACTGACCGGAAGTCCACTTCTTTATTAACGCATGTATGTTTTTATTACAGATTCGGATTTTAAGGATAAAAATACGTAACTTTTGTTTTTTCAATTTATAAATGACCTCCTAACTTTAACTCGTCCTGGACTCCTGTCGAAAAGAGTTGAAAAAGGCACTTCTGAAAAAAAGATTCAAACAAAAGTTGGATATTTTTGTCACAGAATCCGAATCTGTAGTAGAAACATTTACATCTTATTTGAAAAAATGGACTTTCGGTTTGTTTAACCCACTTCCGGTCCAAACCGGAAAAAGTTTAAGAAAAAAGGAATGCATTTTTATGGGCAGAATTCGAATATGTGGTAAAAAGATGTGTATCGCATTTAAAAAAAAAAGGTCTTCCCGTCAGTTTAACCCACTTCGGGTCGAAACCGGAAGTCTGTAATACGACCAGAAGATAGAGCATCTTCGACTTGGTAATTCATGTTGTTTCGTTTTCTAATAAAAAAATTTTCACTCGTTTGAGAAATCCAGGACAAATTAAAGTTCGAAGGCCATTTAGAGATTGAAAACGGCACTTCCGTAAAAAATGTCTCAAACAAAAGTTACGTATTTTTATCCTTAGAATCTGAATCTGTAGTAAAGACATGTATGTATATCTAACTTGAAAAAATTAGCTTCCGGTCAGTTTAACCCACTTCCGGGTTGTAACCGGAAGTCGGTAATACCACCAAAAGATAGAGCATCCCCGATTTAGCAGGTCAAATTTTTGCGGTTTTCTATAAAAACAATTTCCCTCCATTTTAGAGGGGGTGGGCGGGTGGGCTAGGGCACCCTGTTTATTTGGCAAGGGAAATTTTTGATTTTCATAATCTTGATCGTAAAGTACAACTAAATTGGTGGCCCAAATTGTATGAACGCTAAAACGAACGCTAAAAATTATGTACACTCAGTAAAAAGTCAGCTAAATATATGATTTGGTAACTACATATAACTAAAGAATGAAACTAAGTAGTCCCCCGTCAAAGTTAGTCTAATAAAGTGCAAGTTTGAAGTAGTTAAAAATGACCGTAGATTTTTTCGAAATTTTTTGTCGGCAGTTTTGAATTTTCCTCCATATAAAAAGAAATTTTGTTCATGCGTTGTATGGAAAAAAATGCGCAACACCCCGAAAAAAAATTATCATTGCATTTTTAGATATTTTTGGGGGATTAATAAAAAATTTTTAATATTAAAGAATGGAAGTCTCCTGAAGAGATACGGGAAAATATTGATTTTCAAGAATTATATATCCTTTCCACGAAAAGTGGTACCTTTCCCATATAAAATAGGTACATAGAAAACTATGAGCGACCTCTAAGTATTTTTTTATTAAAAAAAAGGTACCGTTTTTTCGGTATAGAATTAAAATTTTGACTTTACCTTTTTTTTTGGACAACCCTAATGTATGTATGTACGTACATTAGATTACTTCGAGCTACATACGCGTTAAAAGTGCACCATTATTATTTTTTTTTGTAAGATTTCTGAAGAGAATTATCCTTATTCACCCAAAAAATATTTAATTTTAACGATTTTAGAGCAATTCCACGAGAAATGTATTTCCCCCATGCAAAATACACGAACAACTTCAAATCCCCGGTGCACAGTGGGATATAAGCGGAATCAATTCAAACTGTCGAAGATTTCCAAGATCCCAATTAATAAAATATTGTACGTTGAGAGCTTTCTTCATTACCATTAGTATAAGACTTAATAAAAAAGAAGTTGTCAAATAAAGGTATTTGGCCCGAACAATAGTCCATACAATTCTAATCAATTATATAAATAGGCAATCATGTTTCCTTTACACCCCTTTTACGGGTAAACTGTACTTCTAAGGTATAAACAATTATATATCATTAGAAAGGTATTTTGATGCTGATGTGCAGGCAATTTTTAAAATTTCAAATTAGTTTAAAATAGAGCGAAAAAATCAATTCAAAAGTCACACCAATCCCAATGCCATACATGTACATGGTTGGGGCGGAAATGCCTCCTAAATGTATGCTTTAATATTGATAGTGAATTAAAGAAACGTGCTAAGCAGCAGTTTAGGAATAAGATGTATGTATGTATGTACATGAATAGATTAGCCTCAAACAAGGATGAAGATAATTTTGAGTATGGAGAAGAAGAAAGGGATAAATACAGAAATTAAAATAAAAGTAAAGAAACCTAAATATGAAGACAAAGAGGAGGGAAAATTTAAATACCTTACCTAATAACAATGGAGGGGGTGAATATGTAAATGAAGAAAAGAATGGACATATTTAGATCAGGATAAAGGAAAGGATAAAGATGTAGAAGAAGATGAAGACCAAGACGAGGAAGAAGATGAAGATGAATATGAAGATAAGGATAAAGATAACTTATCTTAACTTAACCCCTTAACTTAATTTAACTCACCTCAACTCATCTCACCTCCGCTTAAAAACTTACTCCACCTGAGTTCGCTACACATTAATTCACCACACCTAAATCCACCACTACTTCACTCCCCACACCTAAATTCACCACACCTTAATTCACCACACCTAGATCCACCACACTTTAATTCACCACACCTTAACTCACCACACCTCAACTTTCTCACCGCATCTCAACTCACCACACCTTAATCTACCACACCTTAATTCACCACACCTCAACTCTCTCACCACACCTTAACTCACTACACCTTAATTCACCACACCTCAACTCACCACAACTAAATTCACCACACCTCTTAAGACCACCACACCTGAATTCATAACACCGTAACTCCCACACCCAATTCCACCACACTGCAACTCACCACACCCAATTTCAACACATAACATGATATCACTAAAGAAGCAATGTAAAGAAAAAGAGGAAGGAAAATTTAACTACCTAACCTAATAACAATGGTGGGGGTAAATACGTAAATGGAGAAAAGAATGAAGATATAGATCAGGATAAAGGAAAAGATAAATATGAAGACGAAGGTGAATATGAAGATGAAGATGAAGATGAAGATGAAGATAAAGATGAAGATAAAGATGAAGACGAAGACGAAGATGAAGATGAAGATTAAGATGAAGATTAAGATGAAGATAAAGATGAAGATGAAGATGAAGATGAAGAGGAAGAGGAAGAGGAAGATGAAGATTAAGATAAAGATAAAGATGAAGATGAAGATGAAGATGAAGAGGAAGAGGAAGAGGAAGAGGAAGATGAAGATGAAGATTAAGATGAAGATGAAGATGAAGATGAAGATGAAGATGAAGATGAAGAT
>NW_023464173.1:3090-11656 GCF_013731165.1 Rhagoletis pomonella | reverse complement strand
TGAAATAGCAAGTTTAGGCAGGGCCGAATCATCTTCACATTATTATGGATAACAGTCAACATCACCTAATGTACAACTTCAACCTGAACAATCGCTTTTTAAATTTATAAACAACAAGGTTGCGGAATGAAAAAAATCCAAAAGGGTAGATGCAGTCATAACTCTTCGGCAATACCTTAATAAGCCGAACGCGTTTCATGACATTGATCCTTTAACCTATTTAAAGGTACTACATTTTATTCAATTTAATCTTTTGTTTTTAATAATTCTTTTGTTTATACAGCAACGCAAATGACATGGAGGCTATAAAAACTTTAGCCATACGCTACTTTTGTATTCCAGCTACCTCAACGGAGTCCGAAAGAATTTTTAGTAATGCTGGAATCCTTATATCGGACAGGAGGACTGCTTTGAAGCCCAAAAATTTCGGCATGATTTTGTTTTTGAACAAAAGCCAGTGGGTTATGGAATGATCTCATTTAATTCATTTAACTTTTTCAAAGAGACCTAAATACTATGTGATTTTTTATTTTTTTTATATATCTAAATTAACTGTGAGACAGTTAAAAAACTTGTTCAATACGTCACACGTAATTAAAATTAGAGACGTAAAAAATTGTTATTATTGAAAAGTCGAAAGTAAGTAACTGTGTAAAATTTTTTATTTATTCGACACTATCGTCGATGTATCGATAGTTTTAGAAAAAACCATCGAAACTATCGATGGTCAGACTATCGATAGTTTTGCAGCTCTACACGCTAGAATAAATTTAATAGATTTAAATTTAAGTTGCTCTTGTTACTGACCAATGACATGCTAAATAGTACAAAGGTATATTATTACCTGCTCCTGACATTATTTTATGTTACTAACCGGAATTAGTGAAAGCGGATTTTGTGAAATTGGACCCTTCGAACATTGTGTTATTAATTCTATGACAGAGAACACGCAGTATACTTCGCATGAATATACGGATATTCACCTAATTTACGGTGAAGCTTGCTGTAATGCCAGAGCTGCTCAAAGACTCTATGCAGAGCGATACCCCAATCGTCGGCATCTGGGTCGTGAAGTATTCGCCCGCACCCATAGAGAAATATCTGAAGGTAAGTAATTCTTACACCTTTCTTGTTTGAAGCCATTCTTCTTTTAACTATAATTTTTAATTTTTTTAAGGTCGCATAACTGGAAGGCGTGGTTGAAGTTGTGTTAGAGGAAGTGGAACTAGGTCCATCGACTTCAGTGAGAATGATGGAAAGACGGACGGGAATACCAAAAACTACAGTTTACAAAGCTTTAAAAAACCATCCATTTCATCCCTACCACATTCAAGGTGTTCAGGCTCTACAAGAAAGAGATTACCTGTCGAGGGTTAGATTTTGCCGTGAAATGTTGCGAATGGTTGAATCAGACCCCAACTTGTTTATTAAAATAATTAGGAGCGATGAATCATCATGCAAACGTGATGGTTATTTTAATTTGCATAACCTTCACAGTTGGCAGATAGACAATCCTCACGAAATGAGAGAAGATCGTTCGCAGTACCAGTACAAAATAAATTTATGGTGCGGTATTTTTAATTGTTAGATATTAGGACCTGTGGAACTGCCGCCAACGCTCAACCCCCACAGTTATTTACAGTTCCTTCAGGAACGGCTTCCAACTCTTTCAGAAGACGTACCCTTAAACCTGCGGCGAAGACTATGACTGCAAAATGACGGGTGCCCTGCTCACTACGGGCGTGAAGTAAGGAGCTCATTTAGACGAAACTTATCCTCGCCGATCGATTGAACGATACGAGCCAATCACGTGGTCCGCTCGATCGCCAGACCTGAATCCATTAGATTTTTTCTACTGGGGCTGTCTTAAGGACAAAATTTAATCAAAAACAATTCAAAACGAAGAGCATTTGCGGGAACAAATAAATGGAGCTGCGGCTGAGATAGCCCAATTGAGTTTAAGATCTCTAAAATCTCAAAAGGTGCCGAGCTTATATTAGAGTAGAAGGTCGCCAATTTGAGCATATTTTATCAATAAATGAATACATTTTTCTTCAAACAACTCATGTATATTTTATTTCACGTGAACCCATCATTTTCAAAAAATATTGATAGATATAGCCCTTGTTATAGAATTCCGGCAAGTAACATAAAATAATGTCAGGAACAGGTAATAATGTACCTTTGTACTATTTAGCATGTCATTGGTCGGTAACAAGAGCAACTTAAATTTAAATCTATTAAATGCATTCTAGCGCGTCTCAGCCCCTTGCCTACAAAAGAGGTATAACTTTTCTTTTCTATTCGAAACAGTAAGAGTGCCACCTTTCTGAAATCTTTATTAAATGAGCAATTTTTTTATGTAATGTAAAGTTTGTAAATTTTTTTTGCACCAGAGATAGTCAAAGTTGAGGAAGAAAATAATGTTATGATGGTTCCTTAATATATTTTAACTACATTGCATTTGAGTAAGGAGAAGCAACTATCTGGAAGTATTTTACATAAAAAATTTACTAAGTATGGCCTGGTTTGTAGATGCAGTTAAAGAAAATACATGAAAAGGCACGATTTTTTTTTAATTAAAAAAAATGTAAATATTTAAAAAACGGTGACACTTTTACCTGAATTTTTTTGTTTATCAGAGAGCTCAAACGCCCCCTCCCCCATCTACCTGCCCCTAAAGTTTGGTAGGTTACTTCTGGGACACCTACGTGAATTGAAGTCGTTTTTTTTACCAAAAATTACTTGTTTCGGAGATCACCGCATCCCTCATCAGACTTCTTTAACCAACGACCCCAGCCGCCTTAGTCACTAGCCTTACTGACTGAGCTAATTTCGCCACGTAAAGTTTTTGTTTTCATATATTAAGCCAACTATAATCGAGCGCAGCTATTCCGCTGCTATTTACACTTGACCATGTGGTTGTTAGTTTTGGTTAATGATTCTATTTTCGGAATGTTCAACTTTTAGGTGTGCTCCTCCTTAATTACACAGGTTCACAAAGAAAAAGTTCATGCATATTAAAGCAAACCTACATATCCCTATGTTATTCGACATGCTGAATGCGAATCCGAGGTTCGTTAGCCTCCATCACGTTAGGTTCGTGGTAATTTTAAAGGTCAAGCAGGGAAAAATTAATTGAATAAACCTGAAAATTCAATAAAATTTATCTGAAATTAACCTTGGCTGGACCTTTAGATGATCTTGAGGAATCGAAGGACCCCCATATTCGGTTTCAGCGACAACAAAAACAAACATCTTTTTATTTTATTTTTATTGAACAAATTTTTTGTCCTATTTGACCCTCAAATGACCTCAAAGCCGACATTATGGAGGTTAACGGACCTTGGATTCTGGTGAAGCGAATCTAAAACCACATACATATGAATTTTCAGGTTTATTAAATGAATTTTTCCTTACCTGACCTTCGACTGATCACAAGCTTGACGTGGTGGAGACCACCGGACCTCGGATCCGCATTCAGCGTGTCGAATAACATACTGATATATAGGTTTGGTTAATATGCATAAACCTTTTTTTGTAAATCTGTGTAATTTGTGTCAAGATCCAAAGAAAAACACATCATCATAACAGTTTTAAAACCATTGAATCACTTGACATATTTTAAACAGTGTATACTGCACATTAGCCGCAATAAATCTGGCTTCTCTGATATGATTTTGCATGAATTTGCTGCAAAAGCAGAGATTTAAAAGGTCCTTGAAGTAATCACTACAACATTCACCGATTGGTTTAGCGCACATGCCATAAGCTTTATATTAATGCCGCTAAAAAAAATTTGTGCTTTGTAAATTTTGATAAAACATGTAGTAGCCATCTCTTCAGTTGAAGTAAGCACTACGCTATCAATATCTCTGGAACCAAAAAGCACATATATTTCTGCCTTACGGCATAATTTAATGCTTATCTAGTGCCAATTTATGCCGCAAAAAAAAATTTTCTCTGTAAATTTTGGTAAAAACATGTAGTAGCCATCTCTTCAGCTGAAGTAAGGATTACACTATCAATATCTCTGGAGCCAAAAAGCGCATATACTTCTACTTTAAGGCATGACTTAGTGTTTATCTAGTGCCGATTTATGCCGCAAAAAAAAAATTATCTGTAAACTTTGGTAAAAACATGTGGTAGCCATCTCTTCAGCTTAGTGTTTATCTAGTGCCGATTTATGCCGCAAAAAAAAAATTTATCTGTAAACTTCGGTAAAAACATGTGGTAGCCATCTCTTCAGCTGAAGTAAGCACTACAATATCAATATCTCTGGAACCAAAAAGCGCATATCTTCTACCTTACGGCATAATTTAGTGCTTATCTAGTGCCAATTTATGCCGAAAAAATTTTTTTCTCTGTAAATTTTGGTAAAAACATATAGTAGCTCTTCAGCTAAATTTATGTGAAGGGAACAAATTGTCCAAAATCGCCAAAAAAATGGGTATCAAATTAAAGAGGAAATCTTGTAGGGACTAATCTCGGGATCCGAGGACCTCGCAAAACATTCAACATTGTTGGCTGCAACTCCTGTTCAGATTTAGGGGTTGCTCGAATGAAATGGCTTAATCTTTGTTCGTTCCAGTCTACTGTATTGCCTAATAATATTATCGACCATGTCGTACAGCACGCGGGCTTCCTAGTAATGCTTGTTTGCTACAAATTAATTAAAAAATATGCGCTCGAAAACGCTGTCAAATGGGTGAATTTCAAACTTGGAATTTCGTCTGCACTATTCGCTAAGGTGCTTTCCCCTGACCTTTTGCCGGCTGGCGTTAATGTTCGCCCGTTTGGTTTTTTCCCTGAGGAGGGCCGTAAGGAACTCAGTTAGCTCCACTACGTCGCAAGCTAGTTCAGATATGCCTAAGAATTGTAATAATTTAAGAATATATTTTCAAAATATCTCCAGACTAAGAACAAAATCTGATCTGGTTATGTCTTTCAGCTCCCAACAGGACTTTTATATTTTCGTTATTGTTGAAACATGGCTTACTGACGATTTTTTCGATGCGGAATTTTTCGACCCTATGCTCTTTGTTGTCTTCCAGAAAGACAGAGACGCTGCTAAGACTGTTCACTCCAGGGACGGAAGCGTCTTGTTTGCAGTGAATCGAAAATTCCTCGCTTCATTGATTAACCTGAATAATACTGACTCGCTACTGGATCAGCTTTGCGTGCGTGTTGATGGGTCATCAATTTCTGGTTCTTTGTTTCTATTTGCTTCGTATATTCCACCAAATAGTGTTGATAGCCCATATAGGGCACATGCTGAGAACATTACATATTTTGGTCACAATACGATGGGGGACAATTTTATCTGTTTATTCGGCGATTTTAATCTTAGAAATGTTAAGTGGTCAAATAATTATACTACCATCGGGCCTACTCCTAATAATCTACCTTCCTTTTATGAATCTTATCTTATTGATAATTTACATAGTCTTAACCTATCGCATATTAATACTTTTGTAAACGAGCTCGATAGAATTTTGGATTTAATTTTCATTTATGATGGGGTAAATTACAACATTACCAAATGTCTTGCCCCAATTATAGCAGAAGGACTGCATCATGTTACGCTCATTGGATGGAGATGGAGATGGAATTTTATCATTTCGCACCGATCACTATAGGTACTAGTAATATTACCTTCAATTACGCTGGCTGTGACTTTGAAGGCATTAACAATTTGTTCGCAGATTTGAACTGGTCCGACTTGCTCGACGACTTGGATGCCGATTACAACAAGTACAAATCAACCAATAGTCCGAGTTACTACTCAATGTACAATCGTTTTTTAAAAGAGTTTAACTGCCTTGATAAGTTTCTTTAATTTCGAACTTAATATTAAATCTAACCCCAAAGCCTTCTAGAATTTTGTTAAATCGAAAAAATCAAGGTCTACTATCCCATCTTCAGTCTTCCTCAATAATAAATCTGCGGATACTCCCGCTGATGTTGCTAATCTATTCGCTGATTTCTTCAAATCCATCTGCGAGTGTGATTTAGACACAAATCTTGATATGCGAACTGCATCCGGTGTAAGTTCCTCATTTGGCTTTGGTTTCCTATACTTCTAATAAGTACTGACATTGATGGAGCATCCGCCCTTTTATTAAAAACCTGTTCAGCACTAATCCTTCCATTAAAAATTATCTTTAACAAGTCTCTTTCTACTGGGGTATTTTTAGACGCTTGGAAATTGGCCTCCATAACTCCAATTTTCAAAAGCGGAAACAAAAACGCTATTAGTAACTAGTGCATCTCAGGTGGATTGTATCTACATAGACTTTTCGAACAAGGTGTCGCGTCGCATAGAATTTTAGTCGCGAAATTCGAACGCCTAGGTAGTATTCTCGGGCCAATGCTTTTTGGTTTGTTTATAAATGACATTAGTTCATGCTTCTCTTTTTCAAATTATCTGTTATACGCCGACGATTTGAAAATATTCTCGAATATAACGGTCGCTGCCGACGTGCTCAATCTTCAAACAGAGTTTGACAACCTGCACGCTTCAATCGCGCCTTTCCCTTAATGTCAATAAATGTTTTCATGTTACTTCCTCTAAGTCCCCACATGTGTTTGTTATCTCGTATCGTATCTCAGGCAGCACGCTGCAGCTTATCAGAGAAATTAAGGACCTTCGTGTTACATTTGACATCAAGCTCTCCTTTAATGGCCACATCGATTTCATAATTTTTAAATCATATGCTATGCTTGGCTTCGTCAGGACGGATAGTGCTGAGTTCGCTAATCCATATACCTTAAAATGCACGATCCAGAAAACAAAGGTCGCGCCATTCGCGGACCGCTGACCCTCTCTTCGCCGATTTAACAGCATCCACCCAATCGCTGACGTCATAATATACTTTTGTTTACATTCACTGTTGCCAACTTGATGCTTTTCGCGCCAAATTTAGTGGGTATTCAAAACGCGAACATTTTTGAGATTGGTGCTTGGTGCGTTTTTGGTGCTTTTGTTTTTGGTTTGAAGACTTCAAATTAGGAAATCTTAAAAATATTAAAAAAAAATTTAAACAAAATCGTGGCACAGTGACAATCATAAGCGACAACGAAATATGTGCAGCACCTTCAATCATGCCAGTAGAAATCGACCATTGTGCAAGAAATATTTATTTTTATTAATTTGAATCGGCATCCGTACAATAAAATTATGTATTCAAATAAAGTCCGTAAAATACACCAATAAAAATTTGGTGATTTGGCAACACTGCCTTTTGTTCGATGCTTCCACTTTTTCTTGTCGAGTTCGTCTTACTCTCTCAATCTGGTAAATTTTGACGTCACGGCCAGTTGCTCTCAGCTCTATTGGCGCAATCTTGCATTCTATCATTCTTGCTTAAAATTGTCGTGCGCTCCCATCTGGAATATGCTGCTTTTGTCTGGCGTCCGTCACATCAAATTAAGATTGACAGGATCGAGCACGTTCAAAAGTTGTTCCTTAAATACGCTTTATAGCTGAAATACAATGCCGGCGAACGGCGAACTCACCACAGCGAAATTCGCGCTGTCAAAATTAGAACACCCGCAAGCATATGAAATTGAACACAGCCAAAGCGAAATGCGAAGTTCGCTTGGCGGCGTTTCATGGCGATAGATTTATTTCTATCGCCCTGCTGGGCGATGACAGCTGTGCGTGCCAAAGGTGGCCGTATTTGTTTTTTGCTTTCAAAGGTTTAAAAGAAAACAACCTAAACACGATTTTTTTTTGTTGTTTGAAAAATATAGTTGGGGATTCGTTAAATCTGGCATGAAAGAAATTATTTGTAATAATCTTTCTTTGTTTTACAATTTATATTTGTTATCATTTCCTCATTTCTAAATATGGTTTAGTTTTTTCTAAATATGGTCACCCAAATTATAAAGGCGACCAAATGGGATCAGCTGTTTTCGCTACCGCTCTAATTCTGTTTAAGTAGGCGAAATAGCTGGGCGAACGGTGAACGACAGCATCGCCCAGTTCGTCGAAGTTTGCCGTTCGCCGGTATTGTATTTCAAGCATTACGCTCCTTACGTGACAGTTAAATTAAATACTTTTTAACCTTCTCTGTAAGAATTTGTTGTTTATAGACTATAATAATAAATAAATTAATTAATAAAAATTATGTGAAATAATTTTCCTTTTTAATCAAATGCGGGCAACAAACATAGTTTTTAATGCAATTATTGATATAAAATGTGATTTATCTGCCGCTAGTATGTTAATTTAGTGACCAAAGTATTCGCTGCTAAGCGTTCATTGTAGTAACGCCCGTGTACTCTCGCTGCTGTCAAAGCGACGCCGGCGCCAACGCAACCTCAAAGTTGTATGTGGACGGGCCCTAAGTAATTTTGAACAGTTACACTAAGTCTAAGCAGTGAGAAGCAAAAATTTTGTGGATTTTGCTTCTTCGACTATGGTTTTGTAATCACTGTCTCAAACAAAAAAAATTACAATTGAAAGCAAGCAGGAGCTCGCAAACTGCTCGGTGTGCGATAAAAACTTGGCTTCATTCTTTTTCGTACAGAGAAGATGGCCAGTTACATCGTGAGTGTACGG
>NW_023464173.1:0-2927 GCF_013731165.1 Rhagoletis pomonella | reverse complement strand
TGAGGTACTTAAGCGGGTTTTACTGTATTGGAAAATCACATCCATTGGGCCAATCGTAACACAGGAGAGTTCGATATACTCAATAGTGCAACACGTCGATTTAATCTGACCTTCACGGCACTTTTTCTCACTTGGCTATTTTCAGTAATAACTCGACTCCAGCGCCACTTGGCTTTTGCAATAGTACTGCTCTTACCATTACCAATACATATTTAAAATATTAGCCAAATCGGATCATAAATAAATAAATTTTTAGTAATAACTCAACTACAGCGCGGATTAAACTGTGCGGATTAAACTGTGAAACTAAACCATCCAGGGACCCACTCAAACACACATAAAAAATTTCGTCCAAATCCGTACAACCATTTAGGAGGATTTCACTCACAAACACAACTACAGAAGAATTATAAATATACTCAAAGATAGCTAAAAGTCGGTATGTTTGTAGGCCATACGAAGTTCCAGTACTGTACCATGGATACCTTCAGAGATATGCAGTATAAAAATTCGGTTTGTATGGGGGGTATCACGCCCCCTGTTACAATAGCTCCAATTTTTCTCCAAGAGTATGCGATTGATTTCGTATATCTCCATACCAAGTTCCAGAACTCTACCATGAACACTTGCAGAGATATGCAGTATGAAAAATTTGGTTTGTATGCGAGGTGCCACGCCCCCTTTTACAATATTCCGAAATTTTCATCAAGAGTATGCAATTGATATATATATAAGTTCCAGTACTCTACCGTTAACAATTTCAGCGATATGCAGTATGAAAAATTCGGTTTGTATGGGAGATGCCTTGCTCCGTTTTCCAATAGCTCATATTTTTCTCTAAGAGTATGCGGTTTATTTTGTATATCTCCATACCAAGTTCCTGTACTCTACCATGAACACTTCCAGAGATATGCAGTATGAAAAATTGGTTTTGTATATGAGGTACCACTCCCCTTTTCCAATATCTTAAGTTTTTCTGCAAGGGTATGTGATTAATTTCGTATATCTCCATACAAAGTTCCAGAACTCTACCACGAACACTTCCAGAGATATGGAGTATGAAAAAATTCGGTTTGTATTGGAGGTGCCACGCCCCCTTTATATATAGAATTTTTTTAGCCTAAAACCATCCTTGGAACACGTGCGGCAGTTGTCTGAAATTTCAAAAAAATCCGTTCAGCCGTTCTCGAGCTTTGCGAACACTAGAAAAAAACGGCTTTCAAAATATATATTAGTGTAGATATATTATACATTATTATTATATTTTGCCTGTATCCGTTGCTTCTGATTATCGCAAAAAAAGTGACGAATTCGCCCCTTGATATGGTGATTGCTCAAAGCTATTTATATTTGAAATTGCAAGAAAATTGGAAAACAGTATCCTATAAGCTTATCCAGCAAAAATCTACGTAAACAATTTTAATCAAATCGGACCATAGATACGATTTTTCGAATAGATCGGTCCACTTTCCGGAAAAAGCATCCTATATGCTAATCTAGGCAAAAAGCTACCTACATACCAAATTTTAAGCAAATCTGACCATACATACGATTTATTCGAATAGATCGGTCCCTAGTCCACTTCTCGAAAAAAAATGATCATTTATGCTAACGCAGGCAAAAGGCTACCTACGTACCAAATTTTAAGCAAATCGGACATTAAATACGATTTTTTTCGAATAGATCGGTCCCTGGTCCACTTTGCGGAAAAAATAATCCTATATGCTAATATAGGCAAAATGCTACCTACGTACCAAGTTTTAAGCAAATCTGACCATATATACGATTTTTTCGGATAGATCGGTCCCTGGCCCACTTTGCGGAAAAACGGATCCTATATGCTAATCTAGGCAAAAAGCTACCTACATACAAAATTTAAATAAAATCTGACCATAAATACGATTTTTTCGAATAGATCGGTCCCTGGTTCACTTCTCGGAAAAAGGATCCTATATGGTAATTTAGGTAGAAAGCTACCTACGTGCCAAATCATAAGCAAATCGGACCATAATAAGATTTTTTCGAATAGATCGGTCCCTAGTCCACCTACCGGAAAAAGTAATTTTTTTTTGCCTAAAGCATGGTGGTTGCTGAAAGCTATTTATATACAAAATTTCGCGAAAGTCGGATCAGCCGTTCGCGAGATTACCTGTTACCAAAAAAAGGGCTTCTCTTTATATAATTAGTATAGATATGTATCCTGTCATAAATATATCGATGGCACTCTACAATAACAACACAATTCAAAATTCAAGAAATAAAAACTCGTACTATTGTTAAGTGGCTTATGTCTTTAATCGTTGTCTTATTCATGTATAATCTTTACAACTTACTTTAGTTAGGATTAGACAGGGGTTAGCCAAGGATTAGAGACATGATCCTCTTAACAGTAATAAGGGATTTGATTTTTTGAATTTTGAGTTGTGTCGTTATTGCAGAGGGCCATCCATATGTGAATTCATATATTTCGATAATAAAATAAATTCGAGCATAAATACGATTTTTATTTACATATACAAATGTAACTCAATTTCAACGCCACCTGGCAGCAAATTTTTTTGGAAAGAATTCTTTTTCCTGTTATCAATACATATTTTGAATCGGATTGTAGGGTTTGTATTTGTGTTATTACCTTTTATTGTACTGTGTTTATTTCAACTTTGTAATTTTCGAAATTTTAGATTTATGTGATTTTTGTGGTTCGTCAATCAAATAGAAAATTTTTATTATTCAAACTTTTCTCAAATTGTGTACAACAGAAAATAAAAAAAGTTTTGTTATTTAAAATAAATACCTACAATTGGCGATCCTGCCAGGAGGAATATAAGAAATTACATTAAGCTGATATATTGATTTTGTACACTTGGTTTGTTGCTCCGTGGTACTAGTCCACAGATGATGAGATGTTACACCAAAATGTTGAAGTG
>NW_023464172.1:0-11661 GCF_013731165.1 Rhagoletis pomonella | reverse complement strand
GAATTTTCAGAAATACGAAAACTGCGATATTTTTGTAACTACTGAAGATAATTCACTCAAAATTGATACTTAAAATGATTTTTAGACGAAAAATAAGAATATTAAAAATTTTTGGAAAATGGGCATAGCCACGCCCACTTATGATTACATGTGTATCTCTTAGTAACCGCTGCACCAATTTTCTTCCAAGCTTGGCACAGTTGTTGGCCCTGGCACAGCATACCAAATGGCCGAAAATTTTTTAAATCGGACAATAACCACGCCCACATCCCATATAACGGTAATTTAGAGAAATACGAAATCCTCGATAAATCAGTAAATATTAAATCTAATTTATTCAAAGTTGATGGTTGCAAAAATTCTTTACCAAGAAATACGTTTATGACAAAATTTTGGAAAATGGGCGTGGCACCGCCCACTTATGATCGCATATATGTATCTCGCTAACCGTTCTAGCAATTTGTACCAAACTCGTGCTTGCCACATAAAAGGAAACCGTTGAAAATTGTTGAAATCGGACTAAAATTAGGGCCGCTTTCCATATAACGGTAAGTTTCAGAAATGCTTGAAATTTCAATATTTCGAAATTTAAAGACGCTAGTTTACTTAAAATTTATAAACCCGGGCTTATCATGTAGCGGTAGCTTTCGGAAAGGTGGAAAGCCTATATTTAATATTTGCGCCGGGTATTTAATGTTCGGCTCCGCTCAAATTAAGACTTTCTTACTTGTTGTCAATGTATTTTTCCTGCAGGGAAAGCTACTAGTTGTGAACTAGAATTC
Source organism: Rhagoletis pomonella (assembly GCF_013731165.1). Taxonomy (NCBI): domain Eukaryota; kingdom Metazoa; phylum Arthropoda; class Insecta; order Diptera; family Tephritidae; genus Rhagoletis; species Rhagoletis pomonella. Next base: position 10,879 of record NW_023464172.1, on the reverse strand, counting down.
TACCAGTTTGCGTTTCAGCTCAACTAGTTCACGTTCTATCCTTTTTCAATGTTAGCGACTGGTATTTTTAACATTTCGATGCCCTACGAGACGTCAATTGTCAGGCTATGCATCCCCATCAGTGTTGGTCTCCTTGGCGTGGGGATGAGGCTTAAGTGTTGATATTGGTGTCCTTAACCGGGACTTCCTTATCATCATGAACTAAGAGGGAAGCTCCGTATGAGAACCTGTGGTCGATTCTAGCTGCATCCTCCCGGATTCCCATGCGGAGATCTCCGCACCGACAAAAGCTTTCCCTTTTCCCAACCTATCGCTTTCGCCATCCGATCCCTATCCTTTTCATCCCCCCTAATCCAGGATGTTACGCGGTCCGTGCCTATTGGATTAGTTTGCAGCCGGGGGGGTAAATTTTCTAGGCTGTATTTTTACGGAGCCTACTCGACACCGGGCTGCCTCAGGTAGTAACGGTGGCCTTGCCAGGGAAAAGGGGCGCTACCCTGGTCGACTGGTCGTTTTCGCCCCACCACACCTCGAGTCCACCGCACTCTCCCTGTAGAGTAAAGTGGACGATTATGAAAATAGTTATGTCAAAAATCGCCGAAGTCTCGGACCTTCCGGGGGAGGAGGTTTACTCCTCCATATCCCAAATCGACGAGGACGCTCTGCTTCGCTCCAGCCAGGAGACGGTGGCGGAGTCAGTCTCAGGCAGTACCAGCCATAGTACTCCCAACCACAGCCCCTCACGAACCCACAAAACCAGTGCGAGCCAACGCACTGGGGGATCGACAGCGGGGAACTATGATGCACCATCATCATCAGCAACTGCGAGTCAACGCAAGAATGCAGGTCGCGTACCTGAGGCCTCATGCTCTTCTCTGGCGAGTCCTCAGATGAAAATGCGCTCATCAGGAAAGGCTACTCCTATATCTTCCAAATCGACACCTTCCGCCTCCAGTACCTCGAGACCGCAGGCATCGGGGGCCAAGTCTGCACTACCGACAGCGGTAAATGTCAAGACCTACAGGAAGGCTAAATTCAGCCTGAAAAAGATTGCGGAGAACCAGGAGGAAGGCATCCTGAACGTGCGCGACACTGACGACCGGAAAAAAGACGAGGCGATCGTTGCCGCCTTTGATAGTAGCAAAGCGGCAAAGTCCCGCGTGGAGGCGGGAAGACGAACAAACGCAACCGATCGCGAGACAACACCTCTAACGCTCCGAAGAGAAGTAAAGATGCGAGTGGCGTATCCCAACCCGTAGCGCAAGGCCCGCTGAAGTACAGCGATATAGTGAAGGACCACCTGAGTGTCGCACCTATAGACGAGTCGTCTAACTGCGGCAAACCAGTCCTCGAAAAATGGCCAGAGATCGAGGTCCGGCTTTCGGGTTTGGCGATGGAAAGTACCCCAGCCAACCCCGAGGGGCCGATACCGCGGTTCGATCCTGAGGAGGTCATCAGAGGTCATAGGGTGATCCGATGCGAGGACGAGTTCTCCAAGGAACTCCTGCGCAGCAGCATCACTGAGATCAGCGATGCTTGGTTGGGCTTAAAGCTCAAACTTATCCCGGCGAAGGACATTCCGACGAGACCCCGTGCCCGAATCTGGTTGCCCAACATGAGGATGGATAGGGCTAAACTTCTACAATACATCGCCATTATGAACCCCCGTGTCCCTATGACTAACTAGAACGTCCTGAAATTCGAGGACGTAAAAGCAGTTAGCCAACCCGTGCTGTTCATCATCACTGAGGAATCAGCAAAGGTCCTAGAGGAGCTAGGCTGCAGAATCCACTTCGGCGTGAGACACGCCAAAGTGAAAATCTTCCGGGGCAGAGAACCCGACGACGACAACGAAGGTGAAGAACCGCCCCCGGAGTCAATAAAGGACGGGGAGCCGTCACCAGACCCTATTCGCAGCGAGGTTACGGTGCAGATGGAGGTGGCCGAGGAAGCCAGTAATCTGGTCGGCCCGAACACTACCAACATCTAATAAAAATGAGCAAGGTCGTACAGATTAACCTGAAGCATTATAGGTGCGCTTCAGATAACCTGAGAGTCTTCCTAGGGGAGAACGACTACGGCCTTGCTATCATCCAAGAGCCCTGGATTCGAGACTCGACCGTCATGGGCCTAAACATCCCCGGGTACTAAGTTTTTTATGCCCGCACTAATGGTAAGCCCAGAGCCTGCGTCCTGGCAAAAAAAGAATATAAAGCGTTTCTTTGTCCCTCTTACAGCACCGAGCACTTGGCAGTTGTAAGACTGTCGCATCACGGAAGGCCTACGTATGTTGCGTCCGCCTACTTCGCACACGGCAGAGAGACCCCTCCAGCGGAGGTAGAGGAACTGGTAGCAGCAGCGACACAGCAACAAGCTTCGCTTGTGATTGGATTTGACGCCAACGCAAACCATCGCCTATGGGGAAGCGGTGAAACGAAAGAAAGGGGTGAGTCACTCTTTGATTTTATCATTAGCACTAAGCTATCGATATGCAATAGGGGGACGACTCCCACTTTCACCTTTCCGAGTACGGAAAACTACGAAGGGTGGGAGGAAGTCCTCGATATAACATTGTTACTAGAAAACAATAATTTTTGTGTTGACAACTGGGAAGTGCCTGATGAGAGCTCTTTTTCTGACCATAAGTATATCACTTTCAGTGTCAATATTATTAAAAAAATAATCCAATCATATCGCAACCCTAGGAAAACTAATTGGATTGAATTCGATCGTCTGGCTCGGGAGAAGCTTAGTTTGGCTCCTAGCCCACTGGTGAGCTCCATCAGCGAGATTGAGGCCAATCTGAGAGTCGTCGAGACCACACTTCGGAATTCAATGAACAGGGCCTGCCCGCTACGATATTCAAGGAAGCCATATCCACCTTGGTGGAATAGTGACTTATCTAGACTAAGGAAAGAAACTAGGAGAATTTTCAACTCTTGTTACAAATATAAATCTTGGAAGCCATACCAAGACATTATGAAAAAGTATAAAAGTGAGATTCGGCGCTCAAAAAAAGCAGCATGGGAGAGCCACAGCAAGACATTGGAGAGTATAAAGCACACCGCCATGCTGAGCAGGCTACTGACGAAGGACTACTCCTGTCCGTCACTCCTTCGCAGTGCGGATGACGTTCCAACAGAGTCTGTGGAAGACTCACTCAGGTTGCTTGTCAATACTCATTTTCCGGGTAATTCTGACGAAGCGTTCAATCCGATTCCAAGGAGATATGCTGGAGCTCAGCACATAGCAGACTCAATTTTCACAAATCCCAAAATATCATGGGCGTTGAAGTCCTCCTCGCCTTACAAAAGCCCGGGGCCAGATGGCATCATACCTATCATGTTGCAAACTGTGGAGGATGCTATTATGCCATGGCTCTTGTCCATTTTCAAAGGATGCATAACCCTCAACTACGTCCCTCTATCGTGGAGGCGAGTAAAAGTGGCATTCAGCTCAAAACCTGGAAGGCGAGGGCACGTCTACGCCAAAGATTTTCGACCCATTAGCTTAACTTCCTTTGTCCTCAAAACGTTCGAGAGGGTTCTGGACACGCACGTCCGGAGGTTTTTCCACGGCAAACGCATGTCCGAAGCGCAGCATGCATATTTTCGGGGACGATCCACGGAGACGGCGCTCCATGAGGTCGTTTGAACTGTCGAGAGGTCACTCGAATTTAAGCAATTCACTCTGGCAGCCTTTCTCGACATAGAAGGAGCCTTTAACAATGTTAGGGTAGAAGCTATCCAAAAATCCCTTAACGAGTTAGGCGTCGAGGAATCTATTAGCGCGTGGCTAATGGCGACGCTTCGCAGCAGAACGATTTCAGCTGAACTTGGTAGCTATACATTAACAAGAAACGTTAGTAGGGGCACTCCTCAAGGGGGAGTGATCTCTCCTATTTTATGGCTCAGCACTATCAACTCAGTACTACTCAAGCTCAACCAGGGAGAAGTAAAAGTAGTGGCCTACGCTGACGATGTAGTGATTTTAATAACCGGGTTATTTCCATCTGTGGTGAGTAACATCATGGAGGGTACTCTAGCAAAGCTTAGCCGGTGGGCCGAGCAATGTGGCCTTAGAGTGAACCCAGAGAAAACAGAATTCATGTTCTTTACGACAAGAAATAAGGTCCCAAGCTTTGAATTACCAAAGCTAAATGGACAAAGGCTGCGATTATCGAAACAAGCGAAGTATCTGGGAGTCATACTGGATCCTAAGCTAAGTTGGAAAATAAATATTGAAGAGAGAGTAAAGAAAGCGAGCATTGCCTACTACTCCTGTAAGCGGCTTTTTGGGAAGACATGAGGTCTCAATCCAAAAGTTGTACTCTGGATGTACACAGCGGTTGTACGTCCGATCTTATGCTACGGTTCTTTGGTATAGTGGACAGCCTTAAAGAACCAATATAATCAAGTGAAACTAGGCAGAGTTCAGAGAGCTGCATGCATCGGGACCACAGGGGCAATGAGAACTTGCCCTACCGATGCCCTAAATGTTATTACAAACCTATTTCCTATAGACCTTCACATACGGTACACCGCATCACTATCGGCTTTAAGACTTAGAGAACTAGGTATATGGAAAGAAAGAACGATCGGGCATAGCAGTATAATTTCCCGTTTGCCAGCTAAGTTGAGGCTGGCAACCGATTACATTCGACCTTAGGTAGAGTTTCACAGGCCTTTCGGGGCCATTCTTCCGTCGAGAGCCGACTGGGACGGGGAGCTTGATATCTCTACCTGGACACATCGTATGTACACCGATGGCTCCAAAATGGAACGCGGAGTTGGAGCAGGTATTTACCCTGAGTCACTGGGAGTAAAAAGATCAATTCATCTGCCCGATTTCGGGAGTGTCTTCCAAGCAGAAGTATTCGCTATAGCCGAAGGCTGCCGTCTCTTAGAACGTAGTGGATTGCGTTACGGCGAGCGAGTAGCCATTTTCTCAGATAGCCAGGCGGCCATTAAGGCCTTAGCGTCTTTTACGACAAGGTCGAAACTAATCAAGGAGTGTAGGACACTGTTAAACACAGTAAGTCGACAACTCGATTTAGATTTAGTTTGGGTCCCTGGCCATAGCAACATTCCCGGAAACGAGGCTGAAGACGAGTTAGCCAGAGAAGGTTCCACATTGGTGTCGATCGAGGACCGGATCTCACCCCCAATTATAGAAAGACATATTTCTCCACAATCTCCGGAAATCGGATCAAAGATGGCGCACCGTGGCAGGCTGCCATTTATCCAAACTATTGTGGCCTGCGTACAGCCCTGAGAGAACACACAACCTACTAAGGAAACCCAGATCTGACGTTGCTAGGCTTGTTGCGACTCTTACTGGGCATTGGCCGATTGGTACCCACGCGAGAAGGCTGGGAATCGCCTACAACGACTTCTGTAGAAGCTGCAGAGATGAGAACGAGCAGGAAACAGTAGAAGACCTGCTTTGCAAATGTCCAGCTCTAATGAGGAGCAGAAATACCATGCTAGGAGCATATGAGTTCACATCGTTACGAGAGCTATCTGATGTAAGTCTCCGTAACATACTCAACTTCTCAACTTGATCAACCACGCCGGCTGGCTCTAACATACTCATTCGAGGTATATGGTATCAAAATGGCACTTAGCTGCACTTGGGCGTAATAGTTTTCCGCCACCATTCTAACCTAACCTAACCTAACCAGGCTATGCATCGGCATCTACTACTAGAAATTCTAGTAGAATCATACCAGTTGATGAGATAGTCTGCCAATTCATGCCCAATAAAAAGCATTAGTATGCCTTTTTGCTCGCGGCGCTCCAACAGTCGCAATGGCCGACAGAGCAAAGCACTCGAGTGGTATGCCTGAGGTACCAGGTTCAAGCCCGGGCGCAGGGAAATTTTTTTAATTTTATTTTTTTTTTTATATTAATTCCTTTGTTTATATTTTTTATCTTCTTTCTTGTTATTCTTAAATCTAATTTAAAAAAATATTTTTTTTTTAATGTATTTGTTTTGTTTTTCCGGTCAGTTTAGAATTGTTGAAATTGCGAAATTTGTTAGGTTTTTCTCATCTAACCGTTGTGTAAATAAAAAGACTTTATTAAGCTTTTTCCCGATGTTTCGCTAAGATTTTTAGCATCTTCAGGGGATTTTTTCGTTTATTTACCTGCGCAGCAATAAATACAAAACATTAGCATTAAAGAGCAAAAACAAGATTTACATTAGAAAGCTTAAGAATAATGCAGAAAAGGGACAATGCACTGAACAAGAAAGAGGATACTGATGACATCGCTGCAGTTTATTTATTATGTTTATAAATATTAGTAATATTCAGTTCAGACAAAGCTACCACAAGCGTTGGTAACGATTTTTAGTTTTATGTTTCAAAGTTTAATTTTCATTGTAATGTAAGTTAACAACTCTTTTTTTGTAAAACTCTACTGTTTATTTGTTGTGTATTCATACGTTTATTAGTTTGTTTTTTGTAATGCAACTAGATTTTTAAGTTTGTTATTTATATTTAAATTGAAATAATTATTCCTACTTACATTGATCTAACTTCAAAAATCTTAACCACCTCCAAGCGGCCTCGAACCTGCGATCCCAGAACCAGAACCAGTAGTCTTCACGTGACGCCACAGCCGACATTTGTAAGAAAAGCAATTAATTGCGTTTTATTTTAGGCTTTGGCATTTCAAAGGCAGATGTCACTGAACGCTTAAGTTCTTCGAAAATGTCGAACTGGTAGGCATAATACTAGTTTATGAACTAGTATTTTTTCTAACTGGTTTGGGTTTTCACTGCAGGGGTGCACTTGAGTGCCATTTTTGTGTATGTGTTGTGTACATACCCTGCAGGGAAAACTACTAGTTATGAACTAGAATTCTACCAGTTTGCGTTTCAACTCAACTAGTTCACGTTCTATCCTTTTTCAATATTAGCGACTGGTATTTTTAACATTGCGATGTCCTACGAGATGTCAATTTTTAGGCTATGCATCACCATCTACTAGTAGAAATACTAGTAGCATCATACCAGTTGATGAGATAGTCTGCCAATTCATGCCCCATGAAAAGCATTAGTATGCCTTTTTGCTCGCGGCGCTCCAATTGGAGCCAACATTGTTGGCAACAGTCGCAATGCCCGACAGAGCAAAGCATTCGCGCGGTATGCCTACGATGACCATCCGTCCTTTATTTCAAAGGACAGTCCTTTATTTTAGCTCTCTGTCCTTTATAATTTTTTTCAAAATAAAGGACGCATTTTGTCCTTTATTTCTTAATCTGTCCTTTAAATCAGTTCTGGATTTTTCAGAGGTAAATTTTTGAACAGAGAATATAAAATAATAAAAATGTCCCTTATAAAATATAATGAAAACCTTCGCCAGTTTGTTTCGCACCTCTCTTAAGGGTTGCCATTTAATCGATAATCTTAGTGCAATCTATAAATCACGAATCATTGCTAATACTGATAGAAAAATTAATATACATACTTTGAGTAAAATTCTACAAAGAAAGGGGAAAGTTGGGCCCAGTACGTGTTGCACGCTGAGTTTCAAAACTGGCATTTAGTGTTCATAATTCAATGGAGACTTAATTTTTCACTCATTTGGTTAATTTTTTGAATGAAAGCTTATAAAATTTGTAAGTGTTAAGTGGAACCTTATTTGTGAATTTTTTATTTTAAATTTTTGAGTGCAAAGTGCAGAAAAAGCAGCAGTTTAGAAGAAAATGTATTCTACTTTTCCGTTAATAAATGTTACATAATAAAAACCAGTTGAAAGCAATTGTTTGGCTCTTCCAAAATGAAAAAAACGCACACAAATTTGAAATGTTCTAAAAAATTTTCACCAAAATAATTTTTTTTTTGTTTTTATTAAAAATTGGTACATGCAGTTTAATGATGATTAAATTTTATAATAACAAAGAGCAAGGTGCAAGTGTCTAAGAGTTACCGTTGATTTTTAAAAATAAAACAAACGCATTTATTTCCCATTTCGCATGGAGGTGTGCTCGAAGTGTTATCGAAAAAAAAATTATTAAAATCAACACAACCTCTTAGCTACTTGCAACTTACATATATTTTACTACAATTTAATAATCTATAAAACTGCATACCCAAAATTTTTCTAAAACTCAAATTTTTTTTTAATTTTGGTGAATTTTTTTTATAACATTTAAAATTTTTCTTGTGAAATTATTCTTCATTTCGGAGGAAACCTGCAATCGCTTTCAATTAGGTTTTATTATGTAACATTTATTAACTGGAACAGGAGAATCGATATTCTTCAAAATTGCTACTTTTTCTGCACTTTCAAAATTCGTGCTCAACTGGTCTCTTACTAGGTTTATAAGCTTTCATAACAAAATAATAATCCAAGCGTCTTTAAAAAGGGAAACTTGTGCAATTCGATAATATAATGTTCTAGTAAATGTTTGATTTAAATTACGATACTTTTATCATTTTGAAAAAAAAGTCCTTTATTTTACTTTGGCTTATATGGTCGCCGTAGGTATGCCTGAGGTACCAGGTTCAAGCCCGGGCGCAGGGAAGATTTTTTTATTTTATTATTTTTTTTATAATATTTCTTTTATTTATATTTTTTATTTAGGTTTTTTTTGTTATTCTTAAATTTAATAAAAAAAAATATATTTTTTTTTATCTATTTTTGATGGCACAATTATTTCTTCCAATATTTTGATTCTTTTTTTTGTAATGCAACTAGATTTTTAAGTTTGTTATTTATATTTAAATTGAAATAATTATTCCTACTTACATTGATCTAACTTTAAAAATCTTAACCACCTCCAAGCGGTCTCGAACCTGCGATCCCACAACCAGAACCAGTAGTCTTCGCGTGACGCCACAGCCGACATTTGCAAGAAAAGCAATTAATTGCGTTTTATTTTAGGCTTTGACAATTCAAAGGCAGATGTCGCTAAACGCTTAAGTTCTTCGAAAATGTCGAACTGGTAGGCACATACTAGTTTATGAACTAGTATTTTTTTTAACTGGTTTGGGTTTTCACTGCAGGTTGTTTATTTATAAGCGTCCCTGCAGAAAAAAATTATCAATTGATAAAAAATAACCTACTTGTAGTTAGATTTTTTGAGGGATTTCTATAAAATATATAACCTGTAGTTAGCTACAAAAAGCTAACTTGAAACAAGTGGACAAGTAATGCAGGAGTAAAGCTCGAGATCGTTTTCTTTAAACGCGTTTCTTTTTAAATGTCTTGCACTTCGTAAATACTTTTTCGAATCGAGGATAAATAAAAGGAATATCAAAAATTCATATTATCATTTAAAAGTTATGTCTGACGAAGCTCGAATATGGGACCACCTACAGCAGAATATGGAAAAAAATATGAATTGTAATAAAATAAATAAAGTAAATAAAAATAAAAAAATATTTTGTTTTTCCTATTGATATTTTATATCCAAAAGTAGTTAGTCGCAAGTTAGTTACATCAAATGCAGAGGTAACCACCCTTGACTACATCTAATGCAGAGGTAAACCACCCTTGACTATTTCGCGGCCATCGTCATACAAATATAGTTAGCTTTCGTCAAAGAAAATATACAGATAATAAGTGACTTTTAGCTCCTTCTTAATGAACTTGAAGTTAGCTTATAATTAGATACATTTCCTGCAGGGGTATGTGTTCCTTTTCTTTCGTTCATGTTTTTTGATATATCTGTACTGTAGTGTTTTCGGACGGTACTAGCTCTTACTGCCAATATAGGAGTATTACATATATGTATATTTCATATTTTTTTCAATTCTTGTTTGAAATTAAGAAAAAATTATAAAACATACCAGCAAACTATTAATTTTCAATGCTGCGAAGACAACGTTGAAACTGTTGTGGATGTTTAAGACATACAAAGTCCTGGCAATGAACACATAAGAAATAAGTTTTTTTTATACATTTTAGCTGCACTGTGTTGTATGCATATCTTGCAATTTTGTTTCTTGTTTTCAGGGACAACAGATTTGCTTCTACCATCCGGATGTAGTAATTCAAACTATATATAGTTTAATCAGAATTTTGGTATGCAGGTTTGTGGACCATTTCATTCTAGTATAATGAAGTGCAAGTTTCAAGCTGCTATAAAATCCCGTTAATTTTTGGCAATTTTTTTTTGCTGACAGTGTTCTCCATAAAAATAATTTGTGTGAGCTGTCTGCAAATGTTTTTTAAAGTTGGCTGTCGCTTCACCTGAACATTTGAAAAGAAATTCCAAAGAATCGGCGAAAAAATGCCGATGCCGACGCCGATGCCAATGCTCAATTTTGTGCCGATACTAGAGGATGCCGATGCCGATGCCGATTAATCGGTCGGACTCTACGTAGCATTGCTTTGCTCAAAGAAAAAATTTTAAAATTTTTCGACGCAAATATTTAGAAAATGGTTTAATGAATCTTAAATCTGTAAAGTTTGTGCACAGCTTAGGATCGATCACTTTACTTTGATTTATAATTTGTCTCTGTGCGATTTGTAGATCGCTGGGAATAAGCGCCTTGTTTCGGAATAATATATAGATTATATCTGCATTACTAATAGGTATAGCCCTTTTCTAATGCCTCAGTAGAACTTATATTTAGTCGATTAAAAATGTGTTAGATTGACTTGAGCACTGATATAGTTTCAGCAATATTATATACAAAGCAAGGCACTTTGTTTGAGCTGCAAGAACAAATGTACCAATTGAATTGGAGAATGTAATTAATCTTAATACTAAGTACCTGTAACTAATATGTAGTCCACAATACTCATATCTGTAATAAGAAAATTTTGACTAAATTGTTCGGATTTTGAGTATTTTTCATTTGTTCTTGAGGAATTTGGTAATATTTTTGTGGCAACACTGGAAGAAAGGGAGGTAAAAACTTC
>NW_023464171.1:0-11666 GCF_013731165.1 Rhagoletis pomonella | reverse complement strand
AGTTAAAGTCTTATATATTTGATATATTTCACAAGTGCACTATAATATTTTCAAAATTTGGGGAATAAATTCTATAACCTTTTTCATATACCTGAAACAATTTTCATATCTTGTTTCACTACAGATTTAGCGAAACTCCATTAAATCTAAAATTTAAAAAACAGGGTGACAAATAAAAGCGGTTTCCTTTGTCACTCTGACGTCACGTATAGTGTCGCTTTCTTGATTTGCCTTATTCCAAGAATTTCACATTTACGCAATTGAGCGAAATATTTACGGAAAAAAAATCTGAGAATTTTTTATGCGTATATGAAAAAGTTTATAGAATATATTCCTAAAATTGAAAAAATAATTTAGTATGCTCATAAAAAAGCATGTAGGACTTGAAGCCGTACATGGTTCGATTTCTCTCCACCTCGCAGTGAGAATCGCAAAATCGAACAATCGATTTATATATCGAGTAGATCGAGTAAACAAACGGCAGTAGCTGTCAAGCAAAGTAAAGACGGTTTCTAACTATCTGTCCTCTACAATATGCGAGGAAATTATAACTTTGATGGGCGAACAAGTACAAGCTGAAATGATAAGTAGAATCAGAAAAGCCAAATACTATTCTGTCTCTGTTGATTCATCGCCTGATGAAGTGCATATTGATCAATTGACTGTGACTATGAGATACATGGAAAGCTTAGAACCAGTTGAAAGATTTTTGTCTTTTATTCCAAATTCTGGTCATACAGGGGAAGAAATGGCGGATGCCTTGCTTCAGTTTTTAGAAAAACATAGCATCGACATTCAAGACTGCCGTGGTCAGTCGTACGATACTGCACCTAACATGAGCGGCAAGTACAAAGGAATGCAGGCGAGAATTTGGAACATTAATAAATATGCAGATTACATTCCGTGCATGGGACACTCTTCGAATATAGCAGGCAATGCAGCAGCCAACGCATGCACTCACGCAGTCTTTTTTTCAACTTTTTAGAAGAGCTTTTTGTTTTTTTTTACAAGATCAACGGCACGATATGAAATATTAAGTGCCAACTTATCATCGATTAAAGGATCTAATAGTGTCAAACGATTAAGTGACACTCGCTGGTCATCTCGTGCCGATGCTACAAAATCTGTCAAAGTTGGATTTGTTCCCATCAGAAATGCATTATGTTCAATTCGAGATGACAGTGAAGAGAAAGACGTAGTGAGAAGTCAGGCTCGGGGACTAGCGAAGACAATGGAATCCCTCGAAACAGCTATATACGTTATTTTTTGGCATGACATTCTTGAAAGGTTCCATTTAACCATCAAATCTCTTCAGAATCCTGCAATCACCCTGCGGACTGCTGTTAACAGTCTCGTATCTTTGCAGTCATTTGTGAAATCCAAAAGAGATGCGTTTGATACGTACGAAGAAGCTGCGAAAGATTTGTCCGAAGTCAGCGACTATGAAAATGTCCGAGTGAGATCAGCAAATGTTCGCTTGCAACCCCTTGGCTCTCAGGTGTCGGCAGTACAACTTTCAGCAAGGGACAAATTTCGCACCGAAGCTTTTCTCCCAGTTATTGATAAATTGACAAGTGCACTTGAAGGCAAAATTTCATGCTACAAGCTGGTCTTTGAGCGATTCAATTTTATTGGTGAGCTAATGCTCATGGAATCAGAAGACATCAATTTGCATGCTAAAAGGCTTGTGGAAACATACCCAAATGATCTTGAATCATCTTTAGGGAACGAGCTCATACAACTTCGAGATTTCGCGTATCTTCACGAAAAAAGAGAGAACGAATCAACTGAGCTGTTTTTGTACCGCATCATCAAAGAAAACAATCTTCAGTCTACATTTGTTAATTCAGAAATTATTCTACGTTTATATCTGTCTATGATGGTAACAAATTGCACGAGTGAAAGATCTTTCTCCAAGATGAAATTAATCAAAAGTCGACTTCGAACATGTATGGGTGAAAACCGACTTGTGCATTTGGTTCTCTTGAGCTCCGAAAGAGATATACTGCGCGAACTAAGTTTCGATGATATCATTGCTGTATTTGCAGCAAAAAAATCACGGAAAGAGTCGTTTCAGTAAAGGAGTATCCTTTTTTAGTGTAATATACTGTGAACATGTATTAAATTTGAAGTATTTATTCCCTTGTTACTTTATTCAATGCGTCATCTTATTCTCTAACCTTATAATTATCTACTGCAAACTATATTTTTTTTTCTGAAAGAATAGTTTGAGATTGAGACTTTAAAAAGGGGCCCCCACACGTATCCCGGCCCCAGGGCCCCCACATTCTTAATCCGGCCCACATGTATACCGTATACATCTTAACAAAAAGCATATTTAAGTTATTATTAATGGATAAAAGAGACATTTTTTTTGGATTCAGTACTAAAATTTGACATTTTAATAGAATTTCAAGTGCTTATCAAAACTTTACGAGAAGATTTGACCATTTATCTTAATATTATTCAATTTTAATTATTTTTTGTAAAAATACGCTTTATATTTTAAGAAAAGCCGTACAAATCCAAGGTTCAAACTTTGTGCAACATTAAAAAAACCAACACACTTTCGTAAAAATTTCGATCTATTTAATTCGATTTCCTAGATTTATTTTGAGTGTGTGGTTTTTTAGCCATTAAATTTTAATATAACTAAGTTTATTAAGATTTCTTTGATGAAGGTGTTGCTAATTTCCTCCATATAAAAAAATCGTCGAACACACTTCGTATGGAAGAAAATGGCTGACATCGTCGACAAAACAAAATTGCCAAGTTCAACGGTAAGTCCCAGCTACTTTAAACTTGCACTTTATTATACTAAAATTGAATGGGCTAAAAACTAAAGAATATTGATAAAGCTCGAAATTTTTACGACAGTATGTTGGTTTTTGGATGTGTCGCAAAGATTTAATCTTGGGTTTATACAGTTTTTCTTAAAAAATACATTATAGTTTATAAACAGATAATTAAAATTAAAGAATAATAAAATAAATAGTAAAACCTTGTCAATACGTGAGTGCCGTAAAGGTACTATATTTAAGAAAATCTATTCTTATAACTAACGAAGACTTTGTTTCTATATGAAGCTGACTTTGACATTTTGTTTTAATAAAACTTAGTATCGAAAAGTTTCTTTAAAAATTTGGCTAGGCTATGTTATACTGGTTCGTTCAAGCCATTTTTCAAAACTTACAAGGGTAAATACGAACAGGCGAACTGTGAATTTTCAGAGCTATATATTTTTAGTATTCATTACAAAATTTTACTAAAAAGTACTGCGTAGTAGGAAAGTATATTGTAAATGAAATTGTATCAAACTAGTACAATTGTACCAAAAATGCCAACACTGTTCTGTATACATACTTTTTTTTCTTTTTTACTTTTTTACTCTTATTTTATCTTTCAGCTTCGCTAAAAGCACTTTTACCAACGCTTGGCTTACCAAATTTACGCCAATTGATAAAATTTTGCGATTTAAATTCATTTTCAATAATGTAAATAACGATTCGTGTTGAATCCAAAATCGCCTCGTCTGAATAGGGATGGCAACTTTTTCACTTTCAACTTCTCATTCAACTACGTATTCAACTTTTGTTGCCTGTAAAATCGCCTCGTGCGAATGCCCTATAATTCATTTTCCTTATTCAACCAACTACTATCAAGTGCAGCTGATTTGCCGCTACTTAAACTCGACAGCGTGGTTGTTGTTGTCAATTTCATACATCCATTTGCTTATTTTGCTTTTTTGTATAGCTTCAGGTAGGCTCTTCCTAAACTATGTATTTGTCAATGTTATTGTGGCTTATTAACATTTTATTTTTAATATTTTTATTGAGCTTTGTACCACGATTGTTTATTAGGAAAAATTGAAAAAGCAACAAAGTCTAAGCGGTAGAAGTTATAGCAGCTATTTCGGAGATCACCACATCTCTTCATCAGACTTCTTTTTTGAATTCGATGTTCAAAGTCAGAAGCGTTAACCACTGAGCTATGTACATCTCGTAAACTCTTGTTGCTAATTCATTTTCCTTATTCAACCAACTACTATCAAGTGCAGCTGATTTGCCGCTATTTAAACTCGACAGCGTGGTTGTTGTTGTCAATTTTATACATCCATTTGTTCATTTTGCTTTTTTGTATAGTTTCAGGCAGGCTCTTCCTAAACTATGTATTTGTCAATGTTATTGTGGCTTATTAACATTTTATTTTTAATATTTTTATTGAGCTTTGTACCACGATTGTTCATTAGGAAAAATTGAAAAAGCAACAAAGCCTAAGTGGTAGAAGTTATAGCAGCTATTTCGAAGGTCACCACATCTCTCCATCAGACTTCTTTTTTCTAGACTTCAACAGGGATCGAACCTGCGAATTTGATGTTCAAAGTCGTCTTTTTTTTGTCGTTTAATTATTTTTAGGGAATTAATAGGGACTTGGAAAGCAGTCTAAAAATTGGTTAAAAATAATAAAAATAATTAATTTTTTGTTGCATAATTTGCCGTTTGGCTTGTTTTGTGCACTAAGACTGTTTTTGATTTTGTCGTTTAATTTTTTTTTGGTTTAAACAGACTTATTTAAAACAAAAATAAGGAATTGGAAAGCGGTTTGAAAATTGGTTAAAAACAATAAAAACAATTAATTTTTTTGTTGCATAAGTTGCCGTTTGGATTGTTTTGTGCACTAAAACTGTTTTTGATTTTGTGGTTTATTTTTTTTTAACAATCTTATTGAAAAAAGAGGGCCTTGGAAAGCGGCTTAAAAATTGGTTAAAAATAATAAAAACAATTAATTTTTTTGTTGCATAATTTCCCGTTAGGCTTTTTTTGTGCACCAAAAGTGTTTTTTATTTTGTCGTTTAATTTTTTTGGTTTAAAGAGCCTTATTAAAAAAAATAGGGACTTGGAAAGCGGTTTAAAAAATGGTTAAAAATAATAAAAACAATTAATTTTTTTGTTGCATAATTTGTCGTTTAGCTCGTTTTGTGCACTAAAACTGTTTTCGATTTTGTCGTTTACTTTTTGGTTTAAACAGCCTTATTAAAATAAATAAATTTAGGGACTTGGAAAGCGGTTTGAAAATTGGTTAAAAATAATAAAAACAATTAATTTTATTGTTTTGGTCATTTTATGGCAAAAATAATTTTGAAAAAATGGTAGAAGTGATAGCTATTTCGGAAATCTCCACATTTCATCAGACTTCTTTCAGTAGGATTCGAACCGACGATCCCACTGACTCAGCCAGTTGCCTGTGCTTAGTTCGCCTTGTAAATTCTTGTTGGTTTTTTTCCACTATTTCATTTGTTATGCCAACAATAATCAAGCGCAGCTGTTCCAGTGCTATTTAAACTTGATCATGTGACTGTTGGTTTTATATAAACTTAGCAAAACACCTTATATCTAAAAAATACAAGAGCGACAAAATTATTTTTTCCACGGCAAATTCATGGGTATATGCGACATTTTTTTTATGTTGTTTCGCTAGCTTTATACACATCACTAATATTCATACCAGTGCGTTTGAAAGCGGAAAGTTATCCCCGTTAACTAAACACCTTTTTAGTGCACCTACATATAATAATTTTTTTCTATATTCGTAAGGCACGATCTTTAGACAAAAATCGTACCCTTACGGCGAAGTAAATTTTAATCCGTTGTCAATCCGTTTTATTTTAATCGGCAGTTGAATTACAGATTTTGAAAACACGGTTAAAATTAATTATTTCTTGCTATTTAGTAATTTCGTAATTAAATAAATTTTTTCTTTTGAAAAATTTTTTGATATAAAAAAATGCGGTGGATTTCGTTGTTAAAAGCACCGTATTTTAATATAAGTTTTATAATTATGTCACCATTCGAAATGGAGCAAATTGCTTTCGAACACAGACCGTCTACAGACCGGCTTGCCGACATAGAAAACCCCCGTTTTGCATTTTTGACCGTCTGCAGACGGCATTGCCGGTTCGTAGGTCAACATTGTGTAAGAGAAAGCTGAAAATATGTGTAAGTATGTCGGCGGCCGCTGTGGTGTAGTGGTAAGCAGTGCGCGCTTTCACTCATCAGCACCTGGGTTCAAGCCCTGGTCAAAGCAACATCGCAAAAAATATAGAAAAAGGTTTTTTCTTAACAGCGGTCGTCCCTCGGCAGGCAATGGCAAACCTCCGAGTGTATTTCTGCAATGAAAAACAGCTTCGCATAAAAATACAATCGCCGTTCGGAGTCGGCGTAAAACTGTAGGTCCCCTCCGCTTTGTGTGACAACATCAAGGCGCACGCCACAAGTCGGAGGAGAAGCTCGGCCAAACACTAACATATTTGTAAGCGCCAATCTATTATTATTATTATATCGGCGAGCCCGTCTCCAGACGGTCTTTGCTTTTCTCCCCTGTAGGAAAAAGTTACTGTCACAGATCGAAATGGACATCAGTTTTGGATTTCTCGTGCTAAAATCACCCATTCCTGAATTTTTCAACTCATAAAAAAATTGGCCTACTAGAGGTTTAAAGAATATAAACGTTAGAAATTAATGTGTTCACTTTAACCGCACTTTTTTATATGTGTCGTATAATTATGTTGTGATTGTGACGGCACACGCAAATGAGTATGTTATCAAAAGTCAACTGTACATTCTTCAGCAACTTTTGAGCACGAAAAGAAATATCGTGTTTTTAACAGCGTCAATTGCACTTTAATTATATAGTGGTATTCGTTTTACATTTGTAATCCTCAGTTGCCATTGGTCGTTTATACAACTTTGTTCGCAACGTTTCCATTTCGCCAAAAATGCCACTTTGCGACGTTTTATGAATCGCACTTATTTGTTTTTGCCAAAATGTTAACAACATAGCTCGATAGAGGTAAAGAGCTGGGATTTTATAGGTGGCGTATAATTGTGATACACACCTTATATGCTACATGCATATCTTTGGTTTGAATTTTAAGGCTTTCGAAACTTAAAATAAAAATATAAAAGTAACAAGTAAGAAAGTCTAAGTTCGGGCGGAGCCGAACATTAAATACCCGGCGGAAGTATTAAATATATGTTTTCCACCTTTCCGAAAGCTGCCGCTACTGATAAGCCGGGGTGTATAAATTTTAAGTAAATTAGCGTCCTTAAATTTAGAAATATTTAAATTACAAGCATTTCTGAAATTTACCGGTTATATGAAAAACGGCCGTAATTTTAGTCCGATTTCAACAATTTTCAACGGTTTGCTTTTGTGTGGCAAGCACAATAACCGTACCGAGTTTGGTACAAATTGGTAGAACGGTTACCGAGACACATATATGTGATCATAAGTGGGCGGTACCACGCCCATTTTCCAAAATTTTATCACAAACATATTTCTTTGTTAAGAATTGTTGCACCCATCAATTTTGAAAAAATTAGCTTTAATATGTACTGATTTATCGAGGATTTCGTATTTTTCTAAATTACCGTTATATGGGATGTGGGCGTGGTTATTGTCCGATTTTAAAAGTTTTCTGCCATTTGGTAATTTGTACCAGGACCAACAACTGTGCCAAGTTTGGAAGAAATTGGTGCAGCGGTTACCAAGATATACGCATGTAACCATAAGTGGGCGTGGCTACGCCCATTTTCCAAAAATCTATAATATTCTTATTTTTCGTCTAAAACTCATTGTAAATATCAATTTTGAGTGAATTATCTTTAGTAGTTACTAAAATATCCCAGTTTTCGTATTTCTGAAAATTACCGTTATATGGGAGGTAGGCGTGGTTATTGTCCGATTTCGCCCATTTTCAATACCGTCCGTCCTACGCCCAAAAGAAGTCCACGTACCAAGTTTCGTTAAGATATCTCAATTTTTACTCGAGTTATCGTGTGCACAGACAGACGGACGGACGGACGGACGGACAGACAGTCACCGCTTAATCGATTTCTCTTTTCATTCTGATCATTTATGTATACATTTGTCTATATCTATCTCGATTCGTTTTGCCTGTTACAAACAACCGTTATGTGAACAAAGTTATAATACCCTTGTGCACAAGTGCGCTCGGGTATAAAAATAATTGGACTCCAATTGCTTTTTTAAACATTTTGTATGTTGAGCATCATTTAGAGTTTCAACGGGAACGCGGTGTTACTGATCTATATTTTGAGATAAACTTAATTTGCCTATTTGGGAGAAAAAGTGTATTTTCAGTATCCGTGAATCGTCAAAACAAAAATGGCTACGTCCCGAATGCATTCTCTAAAAATAAAGAATTATTTTAAATCGAAAAGTTCTGCCCCTCCGACAGATGGCGCAGAAAACTTACTAAGCAGAATTTCCAGCGCTGCGCAAAAATATGTACAGTCGAAAATAGTCCGTTACTGTAACGCTCATTTCTTCAACATTACTTAACCAAAAACAATGTTATTGACGTTTTGAACATCTAATAAAATGCGAACGTGCAGCGAAGTGCAAAAGCTTCAACTTCAAGTGCATGCTCGGGTTACCTCTTTCTTCAAATACTGTACTTTGTAAAAAAAAAATGTTTGAATTTCATAGTTGCCAACTTGGTGCTTTAAGCACTAGATTTAGTGCTTTTTGAAAATTAAAACACTTAAAAAAAATAGTTAGTGCCTAGTGCCTTTTTAGTGCTTTATTTCTGAACTAAAATTACTTCGAGATAGTTAACACCTGAAATAATTTGAAATATTTAAACCTGTCGCAGCACTGAATTTACAAGAATCTACAAATTTAAATGGACTAAAGTACAACCATGATTGATAAAAAGCTTAAGTTGGAAACCCACCTTGTTAAACTCTATTCGAGTTGAAAATGCTAGTACGCAAGTAAGTTAAGTATTTCTTTTTTTCTTTTCTAGTTATTTGTACCTACAAATTTTGTTTGTTTTTTTACCACCTGAGTAAAACACATCGTTCCTTGGTGCTGAATCCAAATCTGGCCTCACAATTGCTCTAGCACTAGAATTTAGAGATATCCTAACCTAAAAGTGCCAAAAACACGGTTTTTAGCGATATTTGAGGTTATGTAATGAAAACATCAAACTATTTGCTCATTTATAATTAGGGCATCATTTTCGTTTATTGCGATTCGATTTTTCTTTCTCGAGATATACCAGTTTCAATGTGCAGTACTTCGGTATTAAGTTATGAAAAAAGCATCCCTTGGTTCAACAAAATTTGTTGCTTTTAGTGTGGTAAAACGCTTTGTTTCCAGGATTTTGGTGCTCTTTGAAAATCAAAAGATGGCAACACTGTTGAATACGCATTTGAATTAACTTCAAAATAAAACTTTCTTTGCTTACAAATAAAAGTTACCGGACAAATGTTGTTAGTGAATAAATATCACTTTGCGATAGCCGAAACCAGCTCGGACTTTGTTAACATTTTCTAAAAGTATACGCATCCATACTCGATAGATTTGCAAAAGTGAGCTCGTATTTTCATTTTATGGCCTATTCAAGTTTTCATATCTCGGCCTAAGTAGTTTTCAAAACAGTGGAAATAATGGTTAAACTAAAAGTCCAAGCGAAATTAAAGGTTAAGACATATGTATATAGTAAAATTTCATGGGAAATATTTACCTAGAACATTTTAACCCATTAGATCCCGTCCGAAGGGGTCCTTTTGACACTTATTTCAATAAAGCCCACAAATAGCAATTTCAGAAGGTCGTTCGAGACTTTGTACGTATATTCTAGAAAATAATTTTTCGGAAAATTTTACTAGAAGTCTTCTCAGGCAAAAACTTCATGCCATCAACGTAAAAGTCTATAAATTTGAAACAAAAAATCCATGCCATGAAGGAATAACAACTAAACTGAATTTTAAAAATATTAAATAAAAACAAAGTTTTTTTGTTGATTTTGTATTTTACGCCCCTTACTGATATCCTGCGCTACAATAAAAATGCACTGACCTAAATACTCCATTAGTACCCTTAATGGTACACAAAATGGCTTCCTACTGGCGCCCCTTACTGATATCCCGCGCTACAATAAAAAAACACTGACCTAATGGAGTATATCAAAGTACCCTTAATGGTACACAAAATGGCGTCCCTACTGGTGCCCTTACTATACTTCGCGTTACATATGAGGATGAAGTCCGCTTGAATTACGAGCCTATATTGAGGACCAGATATTCCCAAAGTGGTCCAGGTGGACCCCAGGGGTCTACGGGAGACTCGGCGGGGGTCTACGTTGGCGTGAAAAAAATATGGGGTCCATGAGTTCTAAGTGGGGTCCACGAAAATTTATCTGGTTTCGGTACTCAATAACCAAAATGGTTGCTTGATAGCCTCTTTATTTAACTTTAATTTTTTTTAGTGGTGTATAGTGCTTTTTACCCACTGCTGCACTTACCGTCACTTTGTGTTTTCATACGTGGGAAATCCTTAAAGGCCACCTGCAGACTAAAAAGAACCGGATGTTGGTATAAAGCTGAGTGGGGCGCGGCGGAAATTGCTGGCGGCAGAGGTTTAAGCACTTGTGTATTTTCAATGCTATAGGATAGTACGCCACAATTACCTTTGTTGGAGACATTCTATAATGTGGAGTTCCCTGAGACTGAATGCTGGTTTAATTCCATCACTGAAACTGGACTCACACATTGCCGAATCTTCACTGATGGCTCCAAAACTGACTCTGGGTCATGATCTGGGGCCTTTTTCGAAGTTAATGGGGAATTTGCTTCGGTCTTCCAGGCTGAGGTAATTGCAATCAAAGCCATGGACTACGTGGTGGACCATAGGTGGAGGGGAAGGGGTTTACGTGTCTGCAGTGACAGCCAAGCTGCACTTAAGGCATTAGCCAGCCCTCTAACTACTTCCAAACTATTTCGGCAATGCAAGTCTCGACTAAATTATGGTGGTAAACATAACGAGCTTGCTTTACTGTGGGTGCCAGGTCACTCAGGAGTACCTGGTAATAAGACATCTGACCATTTGGCCAGAATTGGCTCAGAACATTCATTCCTCGGTCCGCAACCAGTTTTAGCACACCTACTTTCGACCATCGATGCCACTATTAGAAACTGGGTGAATACTTCGCTCAGCAATGACTGGGAAACAACGAGGGGATGCAAGTGGGCAAAACTCACGTTGCCTTCAATCTCAGAAAGTCTATCTAGTTTTTTGCTCTCACTAACCAGACTACACTGCAGACAACTTGTTGGACTGCTGACTGATCACTTCACCTGGCACAAGCACCCGACTGTGATAGGCGTAAATGACAAGTCCATTTTCCCATCCTGCCTTGAACATTTTTTGTGCTTCTTGCTTGCTTGGTTGTTTGTCATCGAATTTTCTAGACTCGTTCTTTTCTGTATTGTCAGTTTCTGAATTAAAAGTTTGGCGTAAAAAGCTTAGCAGTTTTGATGTTTTAAGTTTTGTGTTTTAAAAATGTGATACATATTTTTCGCTTCACTTTAAAACTCGGAGCGATAAAAATAAAAATTATGCCAATAACGCAAATAAACTATATTAAATATACTCCACGTACAAAGTCATGAGTGAGCCGAACATTTGATGAGTTTATGGTGAAGATAATGTAAATAACGCTAGGGCTAGAAGTGTTCTTAAAAAATATAACTCCTCAGAGCGAAAGAGATAAAAATATTATGGATTTGCGAGCTCCATTTTTAAAACCTGCAAGAGTGTTAACACATTATTTTAATAAATAGAAATGAAAAATAATA
>NW_023464170.1:3491-11667 GCF_013731165.1 Rhagoletis pomonella | reverse complement strand
TTCCGCATCCTGAAGAGAAAATTGCAAAATGTCTTAACATTTGAATTTGGTTTTGAACAAATGAGTATGCAAATACCTTTGAAGCCTGCTCGGCATACTTCTCTTGTGCCTGCTGTGCGTTGGTTTTTGCCTCGAGCGCATTTTTATTAGCACCCATTAAAGCCTTCGGAAAATTAAAAAAGTTAACGCACGTGTATAACAATTAGGACTTCCGAAATAAAATACAACAGTATTTGTCACGCTTACCTCTCCTGCTTGTCTTATCAATTGCTCGGCATTTTCGATTTCTTGTTCAATGCTTGGTACTGTCCTCAGTGCTAGGTCAGCTTTTTCAGAAGATTTCTGCACATCAGCTTGGAAACCTGTAAGTCGATGGCAATAATGGGATGATATTTTTGTACACAAGTACTCTGAGAAGAGAGTTTAGGTATGTTAACTAAATATGCTTCTCTCAAAACATGATTTCGTTATAGTGACAATATTTAGTTATAGTTACCAACAGTATTTCAGAAAAACACAGATGTATTTCAGAAAAGGCTAAATGAATTTCAAAAAAGGCCAAATGAATTTCAGAAAAACTCAAATGTTTTTCAGAAAACCTCAAATGTATTTCAGAAAAGGGCAAATGTATTTCAGAAAAGATCAAATGTATTTCAGAAAAGGCCAAATGTATTTCAGAAAAAGCCAAATGAAATTCAGAAAAACACAATTGTATTTCAGAAAAGTTCAAATTATTTTCAGAAAAACGCAAATGTATTTCAGAAAAACCCAAATGTATTTCAGAAAAGGCCAAATGAATTTCAGAAAACGCCAAATGAATTTCTGAAATACTCAAATGTATTTCAGAAAACCTCAAATGTATTTTAGAAAAGCACAAATGTATTTCAGAAAAGCATAACTGTATTCTAAAAATATTTTTCTGAAATACATTTGCGCTTTTCTGAAATACATTTGCGTTTTTCTGAAAATAATTTGAACTTTTCTGAAATACAATTGTTTTTCTGAATTTCATTTGGCTTTTTCTGAAATACATTTGGCCTTTTCTGAAATACATTTGAGCTTTTCTGAAATACATTTGCCCTTTTCTAAAATACATTTGAGGTTTTCTGAAATACATTTGAGTTTTTCAGAAATTCATTTGGCCTTTTCTGAAATTCATTTGGCCTTTTCTGAAATACATTTGTGTTTTTCTGAAATACTGTTGGAAAAGGTGTAGTGCTTAGAAAAAAAATATATATAGCTGACTGTTTTCTCAGTATAATTAAGATTAACTTGGCGGTTATATTTCAGTTATCTATAACAATTATATAAAGAGAAGTCTCTTTTTTTGTAAGAGGTAATCATGCGAACGACAGGTCAGATTTTCATGAAATTTTCATAAATAGCAGCAACCGCCACATAGTGGGTAATCGACCTTGAAAGTGGAGATCAATTCATACGTACATTTAATTTAAAATATTTTGATGTATTTGTATATCTAGCACCAAATGAAGTAAAAAAAGACAAATAAGAAAATAGTTTAGTGGGTTTTTTTTTTATTAAGGTTTTTATAACATTACCAAAGAGCGAAAAGAGTGAAACTTTAGTGGTTTTTTTATAAATAATTTGTATTTTTAATGATAACTTGTCAAAATCATAATCATCATTAATTACAAACTAAATATCATCACTATCACAATTATCCTCATCATTATCTTCATCACAATTTTCATCATCACTTTACGGAAGTACTACTTTCAAAAGATTTCTTCCTAGAGCAAATTAATTCACTCACGTTGCCAAGTAATCTAATAACAACTGTTTTGTTAATTTTTCATGACAAAGTAAACACCATTGTCCTTTATAGGTAACTTTTTATGTATTAATGAATCCGAATTGTAAAAATTTTCTCTGTGTTTTTGTTAAGCTTAGAAAGTAGTTTAAAAAATATAATCTTTAATATAAACAATCATCATCTTCGCTTGCGTCATTGTCATCGCTGTCAACTTCTTCATCATCACTATAGTTCTCCATAATTATCAAATGTTTTGCTTCTTTCTGCAACTCCTACAATTTCTTTAGGGTAGTTTTCTTATACTTGGTATAACAAGGTCGGAACTGAATGGAATATAGTTTCGTTTGTTTACTCATTTCCAGCAAAATCCAGTCAAAGTTTTTACGAATTTTCATATTTTGGCGTTTTCGTACGCAAAAACTTGCAAAGTAGGGGAAATTGAGAGAGCAAAAAATGACAGTTGAAGTTGCAAGTTTTTGCTGGATTTTACTGGATACATTTTTACAAATTCTTACAGCCAGTACGAAAAACAGCTGATCGCATGTTGCTGGATGAAATTTAAACTAATAAGGAAACTGTTTGTGGCTTTTTATTGTGGAAATTCACGAAATAAACATATTTAACCTTCGGAGGACGTGAACGACACACTGGGGTAAATTGCACCCCACTTGAAATGTTGCTTTTAAAACACACAGCTTAAGCTTTTTTTGCATATATTACGCTGGAAATATTTAGATAAAATAAATTTAAAATGAAATGTCTTATTGAATTTTTCAAAGGTACAAGATCATATAATTGCATGGTTAGCTTTTATTGACATAACGAAAAAAGTTTATCAAAAATAGGCTTTGCACTGGGGTGTCTTACACCCCAGTGTGTCTTCTGAAGGTTAATTATAAAATATACTGTTTTATTAGGAATATGCTGCGAATAAACAACCAATTTATCAGCTGTTCATGACACTTGCAAATTATTACTGGAAAAGCGTTCGCGTACTTTTTTGTAAATTTTTCTAGGAGAGCGAATTCTTAGAAATAAAGTTACTGGTGAGTTGCTGGCAAGTTACTGGATAATTTGTAAACAAACACAACTTATATCTTCATTCGTCTTTTTATACCCGCGCGCACTTGTGCACAAGGGTATTATAACTTTGATCACATAACGGTTGTTTGTAACAGGCAAAACGAATCGAGATAGATATAGACAAATGTATACATATGTAAATGATCAGGATGAAAAGAGAAATCGATTAACCGGTGACTGTCTGTCCGTCCGTCCGTCTGTGCACACGATAACTTGAGTAAAAAATTAAGATATCTTAACGAAACTTGGTACGCGTACTTCTTTCTGGCGTAGGACGGATGGTATTGAAAATGGGAAAAATCGGACAATAACCACGCCCACCTCCCATATAACGGTAATTTTCAGAAATACAAAAACTGCGATATTTTAGTAATTACTGAAGATTATTCACTCAAAATTGATATTTACAATACTTTTAAGAGGAAAAATAAGAATATTATAAATTTTTGAAAAATGGGCGTAGCCACGCCCACTTATGGTTACATGTGTATATCTTGGCAACCGCTGCACCGATTTGTTCCAAACTTGGCACGGTTATTGGTTTTGGTACAGGATACCAAATGGCCGAAAATTTTTAAAATCGGACAATAACCACGCCCACATCCCATGTAACGGTAATTTGGAGAAATACGAAATGTTTGATAAATCAGTAAATATTAAAGCTACTTTATTCAACATTGACGCTTGTAACAACTCTTTACCAAGAAATACGTTTATGATAAAATTTTGTAAAATGGGCGTGGCACCACCCACTTATGATCACATATATGTATCTCGGTAACCGTTCTACCAATTTGTACCAAACTCGGTATGGTTATTGTGCTTACCACATAAAAGCAAAACGTTGAAAATTATTGACATCGGACTAAAATTGCGGCTTTTCATATAACGGTAAACTTTAGAAATGCTTGAAACTTCTGTTAGGCACCCTGTAACATATTTTTGTAGGTGGCAACGCTACCGCCACCGAATTGATGGACAGCAGCTAAGTTGACAAATGAAAATTCTAGATATACATCGATGGAAGCTTAAGCGAGGCGCACGAAACACACAAGTGTAAAACGAGTCATACAGCGTATCATTTTATATTCAAACGATAAATTTAAATTTCATGTTTTTTGTTAAGCTTCAATAAATAAGCATATACATAAGCGTTAGCAAAGTTTATTTAATTTCCGTGGAACGTATGCGGTGAGCCATTTCTTACAGTTTTTACACTTGTGCGCTTCGCAAGATCACCAGATAAATACGGGTAACGGAAATAACTGGACTCGCTGGGGTAGTTGCATGTCGGAGCCGAGGAGATATTTTTTACGGAATCGAGCGACAGAAAAGGCAGACAGCAGACAAACCAGCGAAAGTGATTCGTCGTTCGAAAGTACAACGATGGAGGGACAACAAGGAGCGCCCAGCGAAGAAAATGTGAACGCCATTATTGCCACGCTGAACGCATTACGGGCTTCAGTGGATGAGCTTCGACAAAGTACCGAAGATAGCCAAAGGGACATTGTACGATTACGCGAGGGTATGCAGCCACAAAGTGTAAGTGGGAGTAGTGTGCAGCCAGCACAAGACGAACAACGCAAGGCTGTCGTGGAGGATACCGGTTCGCACATAAAGTTGTACGACTTGCCTACGTTTGGCGGTTATATTGAAGAATGGCCATTGTTCTACGCAAATTTCAACGACACGACACAGGCGTTTCGTTACAGCCACCGGCAAAATTTAATGCGGTTGCAAAAATGTCTGGTTGGCCCGGCAAAAGAGGCAGTGGCGGTCATGTTAATTTTTCCGAATGATGTGCCGAATGTGATGCGTGAGCTTGAGTTTCGGTTTGGTCGGCCCGACATTTTGGTTAAAGGGCAAATAAGCCAATTGCAGCAGTTCCCGCCAATACCTGAAAGCAAAGTCGAAAGGATTATACCGTTTTCGTCAAAAGTCCGTAATGTGGTGGCGTTTCTGAAGTCCGCGAATTGTCAACAACATTTGTCAAACGTGACGTTGCTTGAGGAAATGATTATCAAACTGCCGCAAACCAGACAATTCGATTGGGCGAAGCACGCTGCGACCATCTCGCCTTATCCAACAATCGAACATTTTTCGGAGTGGCTCAGCGACTTGGCAAGGATAATTTGTCTAATGCCGACAACAAGCACACAAAGCAGCAAACAAAATGCTGCGCCGAACAATCCGCGTCGCCTTATGCATATCAACCGAGCGAAAGAGACTTTAAAGTGTTATCACTGCAGTGGAAGCCATATGATAGCACAGTGTGAGTCGTTCAAGTCGATAGGCGTTCAGGACCGGTGGGAACTAGTCAAAACACAGCAATTATGTTTTTCATGTTTGCGCAAGGGCCACTGCACGCAGAAATGTCGGTCAAGGCGAAGGTGTGAGGTGAATGGATGCCAACGATACCACAACCAGCTACTGCACATTGACGAAGCAGCTGACCAAACGCCACGTCGAGTCACGCAATCGGATGCCGCTGTGCAGCCACTGTTAAATTGTCGGGTAACACAAATTTCGCAAGGTTTGCTATTTAAAATGTTACCGGTTAATATTTACGGCCCGGACGGCAAGCAGGAAGTCCTCGCCATGTTTGACGAAGGTTCGTCAGTGTCGATAATGGAGGCCGGCGTAGCAAATATGATCGGTGCTAAAGGCGATGTACATGCACTCACGCTGCAGTGGTATGACGATTAAATGGTAACCGAGCAAGCCAGTAAGGTTGCCGTTGAAATCGAGAACTGCACTAACAAGAATAGATTTGCGCTTAAAGATGTGTACACGGTAAAAAACTTGAATTTACCCGAACAGTCACTAAGAAAAGAAAATTTCGATCATCTTAAAGATTTGCCCATTTTGAACTATTATCGTGCAAAACCAGTGTTGCTGATTGGGTTAAAACACGCACATCTCGGCGCCACCACAGCGATTGTGCAAGCCAGCAGCGATAGTCCCTTGGCTGCGAAAACTCCACTTGGCTGGGTTGCATATGATCCAACGAAGTTGCCATCACCATTGAACCCCCGTGTTCTGCTCGTGCGAGAATTGCAGTAACTGAACGATTTAATAAAAGAATATTTCACAGCAGATAGTTTTGGCGTCGTCGCCGCAGAAGTTAGAGTCAGACGAAGAGAAGCACGCACGTTCAACTTTACAACAAACGACCAGAAAAGTGGGACACCAGTACGAAGTCGGGTTGCTGTGGAAAGAGTATCCGCCGAAATTGCCAAGCAGTCGAGCCATGGCGGAAAAGCGCTTGTGAACAGTGGAGAAACGAATGAGAGGCGACGTCGAGTTTCGTACGCGGTACAGAGAGGAAATGTCCAAGTATTTTGAAAGAGGGTACGCCAGAAAGCTGAACGAAGCCGAAGTCAGCGCGCCGGACTTAAACGTGTGGTACTTGCCCCACTTCGCCGTCTTCAACCCCCATAAGCCGGAAAAAATACGAATTGTTTTTGATGCCTCAGCCAGCGTAGCAAATGTGTCTCTCAACTCGGCTCTTCTGAAAGGTCCAGAACAAGCACAATCGCTGATACGAATTTTATTGCAATTTCGCCAGGGGCGCATTGGAGTATCAGCCGACATTCGTGAAATGTTTTCACAAATAAAGATACGCCAAAATGATCAACACGCCCAACGCTTTTTATGGCGCGACGGAGACCAAAGTCGACCCATCGAAGAGTACGCGATGACATCACTAATATTCGGTGCTGTATGCTCACCATGCATAGCCGAATACATAAAGAATAAAAACGCCAAAGAATTTAGAGCACAGTTTCCGGACGCCGTATCCACGATTATCAACAAACACTATGTTGACGATTTAGTTGCCAGCTTTAACGAGCCCGAAGAAGCAGTAAGAATCTGCCAAGAGATAGTGAAAATAAATCGACATGCGGGATTCGAGCTGCGAAATTTTATCTCCAACTGTCGTGAGGTGGAAGAAACAATGAACCAACAATC
Organism: Rhagoletis pomonella; assembly: GCF_013731165.1. Taxonomy (NCBI): domain Eukaryota; kingdom Metazoa; phylum Arthropoda; class Insecta; order Diptera; family Tephritidae; genus Rhagoletis; species Rhagoletis pomonella. Next base: position 4,838 of record NW_023464170.1, on the reverse strand, counting down.
AACGTCGCCAGCAAGAGAAGCAGTCAGCATGGAACGAAACGGAATAGCAGACAAAGTGCTCGGCCTGCACTGGAACACGAAAGAAGATACGTTCGGATTCCACACACAGTTTCATCGCGTGCCTCAAGAAGTACTAAACAGAGTGCGTGCACCAGCCAAGCGGGAATTACTGCGCATCGTTATGGCGGTGTTTGATCCGTTTGGTATGTTGTCTAACTTCTTAATTATTACTAAACTTCTAATTCAAGAGACCTGGAAGAGCGAAATAGAATGGGACGACATTCTTCCGAAGGAGCTGGGCAGGAAATGGTCACAATGGTGGCAAGAGTTCGACAGCGTGAGGCAATTCACGATTCCACGATGTTACTCGCCGTACGTCGCAAGCATCGGTAAAGTCGAGGTGCACATGTTTGTCGACGCAAGTCAAGTTGCGTTTGCTGCGGTGGGTTACTTGCGAGTTCTCCACGAAGGAAACGTTGACGTCAGCTTCGTAATGGGAAAATCCCGTACCGCTCCGACGAAGCTCATGTCGATCCCGCGCCTAGAACTGCAGTCTTTAGACTTTCTTACTTGTTTCTGCTGCACTTGCTGGACAAATAGAGAACATTTGTAGCTCTTAAGGTCTTTGTCTCGTGCTTCCAGAGCTTCTTCTGACAATTGATCATAGGTAAGAACCCTGCAGAAAAAAATTATCAATTGATAAAAAAATAACCCACTTGTAGTTAGCTTTTTTGCGGGATTTCTATAAAATATATAACTAGTAGTTAGCTACAAAAAGCTAACTTGAAACTAGTTGACAGGTAATGCAGGAGTAATGAAGGAGATTGTTTTCTTTAAACGCGTTTCCATTTAAATATCCTGCACTTCGCAAATACTTTTCTCGAATTGAGGACAAATAAAAGGAAGATCGAAATTTCATATTATCCTTTTGATTTTATATCGACGGAGTTCGAATATGCGACCACCTACAGCAGAATATGTAAAAAATATGAAATGTAATAAAATAAATAAAGTAAATAAGAAATAAAAGTTAAATAAAAAAATAAAATAAACAAGTAAGAAAGCCTAAGTTCGAGCGGAGCCGAACATTAAATACCCGGCGCAAGTATTAAATATATGTTTTCCACCTTTCCGAAAGCTACCGCTACATGATAAGCCGGGGTGTATACATTTTAAGTAAATTAGCGTCCTTAAATTTCGAAATATTGAAATTTCAAGCATTTTTGAAATTTACCGTTATATGAAAAGCGGCCTCAATTTTAGTCCGATTTCAAAAATGTTCAACGGTTTGCTTTTATATGGCAAGCACAATAACCATACCGAGCTTGGTACAAATTGCTAGAACGG
>NW_023464170.1:0-3391 GCF_013731165.1 Rhagoletis pomonella | reverse complement strand
TTACTGATTTATCGAAGATTTTGTATTTCTCGAAATTACCGTTATATTGGATGTGGGCGTGGTTATTGTCCGATTTTAGAAATTTCGGCTATTTGGTATGTTGTACCAGGACCAACAACTGTGCCAAGTTTGGAAGAAATTGGTGTAGCGGTTACCAAGATATACACATGTAACCATAAGTGGGCGTGGCTACGCCCATTAGCCAAAATTTTGTAATATTCTTACTTTTCGTCTAAAACTCTTTGCAAATATCAATTTTGAGTGCATTATCTTCAGTAGTTACTAAAATATCGCAGTTTTCGTTTTTCTGAAAATTATCGTTATATGGGAGGTAGGCGTGGTTAATGTCCGATTTTTAAAAGTTTCAGCCATTTAGTATGCTGTACTAAGGCCAACAACTGTGCCAAGTTTGGAAGAAATTGGTGCAGCGGTTACCAAGATATACACATGTAACCATAAGTGGGCGTGGCTACGCCCATTTTCCAAAAATTTATAATATTCATGTTTTCTGTCTGAAACTCATTGTAAGTATCAATTTTGAGTGAATTAGCTTCAGTAGTTACTAAAATATCGCAGTTTTCGTATTTCTTAAAATTACCGTTATATGGGAGGTAGGCGTGGTTATTGTCCGATTTCGCCCATTTTCAATACCATCCGTCTTACGCCCAAAAGAAGTGCACGTACCAAGTTTCGTTAAGATATCTCAATTTTTACTCGAGTTATCGTGTGCACAGGCGGACGGACGGACAGACGGACGGACAGACAGTCACCGCTTAATCGATTTCTCTTTTCATTCTGATCATTTATGTATACATTTGTCTATATCTATCTCGATTCGTTTTGCCTGTTACAAACAACCGTTATGTGAACAAAGTTATAATACCCTTGTGCACAAGTGCGCTCGGGTATAAAAATATATTTTGTTTTTCCTATTGATATTTTATGTCCAAAAGTAGTTAGTTACAAGTTAGTTACATCAAATGCAGAGGTAACCACCCTTGACTACATCTAATGCAGAGGTAACCACCCTTGACTATTTCGCGGCCATCGCCATAGAAATATAGTTAGCCTTCGTCAAAGAAAATATACAGATAATAAGTGACTTTTAGCTCCTTCCTAATCAACTTAACGTTAGCTTATAGTTAGTTACATTTCCTGCAGGGAAAGCGTGGGATGTTATCTCTGGCCCATGGATGAAATATTTGTGGAGTGTTGGGGGCATTTTGTCATTCTACGTCTAGTTAAAAATATCATCACTATCATTTTATTTATTTATTTACAGCTGTTAGAAAAGTTTAAAAAGTTAAATCTAACAGAAAGGGGGAACATAGCTTTGGCTGCTAGGGCCTTAAGCTATTCTATATTTTATTTTTAATCAATGAGTTAATAAAATAATGTAAAAAAAAATAGTTTTTAAAAACAAAATTTTATTTAACATGTACAATCAAAGGAATAAAATAAAGTAGTGTAACAAAAGATTTTTTAGCAAGAAAATTTTGTCAAAACTGCACTAAAATGAATAAAATAAAATAAGTTAAGGTTTTGTTCAAGTTACTGAATAACTCAGTGTGAGGGCGGGACCAGGATGAATGTATTTGCATAGAAATTTATTAAAGCAAAAAATGTTTTGGGTAGGCGTCGGAGCCAATGATAACCATCAGTTACCACCTCTGCATGGTTGTAAGTCATGCAGAGTCCCTACGGCTTGTAGCGCTGTGGCTTTGCCGCTTAAACTCTGTAAGAGTTTTTGGGGGGTGTGCGTCAAGCGGAGTGTTGAGCACCGGTTATTTATTCAAGTTAAAAAATTGGGTAGGCGCTGTGGCCAATGGTAGCTCTTGTACCACCTCTGTATGCTGAAAGTCATACAGAGCCCCGACAGCTTGTAGCGCTTTGGCTTTTGCTGTTTAAACCCACTCCGGAGGAGTGGTGATGCATCAAGCGGGATTGTTGAGCATGATTTGGAGTGCCAGCAATTCACTACTTTAGTAGGTTTTGTTCTGCGGCAGTTGAGAAGTGCATTAAAAAATGCATACCCAATGAAGAACGAACGAATTATTTTTAAGCACAAGTGCGTGTGTTTATTCGCTGCACTTGGTTTTGGGCGGGAGTGCAATATACAAGTGCGTGTGTGTGTTCGCTGTTCTTTGTTTATGCGGGAAATGCATAAGTCGCTTAAACAGTTACTAAAAGCCATTTAGTGAAAGGAGTTACTCAAACTCTAATGAAAATTACTAACAATTTGTACTAATTTAATTCGTTTTTAAAAAAGTTTGTCGCGCGAATAGCAAACCAGCATTTAAATAACTGCATTAGAGTGGTCCACAAAATCCCTTTTTTCAATATTATTCAGTGCTCACGCAAATTTGTGTTCCTTTTGCTAAAAAATGAAAGTACATAACTTGATTTAAAAAAAAAAATTAAATTAAGAGGTCGCTCAAGTCGATTTTTGTATTGCGCACGCGAAATTTCTCTGGAAATTTAAGTTTTCTAAGATCTTATAATGTGCTTTCGAGGTCGCTGAATACACTAGAAGAGTTATTTTTTCGATTCGGCTCTTACCATTTTAGATAATACGAATAAATAATAAAAAAGGGGGAAAAACCCCAAAATTGAAATTTACAATGTGATTATTTCTTAGAAAAAATTTATTTGATTTTACGTCAATGATGATGTGTATAGCCACAACCTTAGCGCACAAAATGAGTCATTGCAGAGGATTTTACGTTCATTACTTCTCGAGATATCGGCATATTATTCAACCTGAATCTAGATGCGTGGCTGAGGCCTTTGGAAATTTTTTCGAGGTGGTATCTGATATTCTCAAGGTCGCTGAGTGTGCTGAACTAGTTTTTTTCGCTAGATCCCGAGATATTAAAAAAATAATACTATTAATAATATTAATGAATGATTAAAAAAAAAAATTTTTTATCCTCTCCTGTAATCGAGAAAATTTTATATTTTTCATATTTTTACGTTTTTTTTTTAAGTTGTCCTTCGACATTTGGGACGTACCGAAAACAAACTAGTTCAGCACACTCATTAAAAACGGCCTCGAGCTCAATAAAAATTGTTGAATATAATTGTTATAAGGCCATAAAATAACAAAAACAAATAACTTAAGGACGAGCACACCTAAAAGTTAAACATTCTAAAAATAATCAAATAATCCTTTTTAATGCCGGCTTGAGGTCAGGGTGTTAATGGTATTAAAACACATTCAAATACATTATTTCCCAATATATTTCAATCTCCTCCGGAGATCGTCTTCAGGCCTCAAGCCGGCATTAAAAAGGATTATTTGATTAAAATCAAAAAGGTCGCAGTATAAACAGATACAGATTTATCATTCTAAAAATAGAATTATTAACAAAAACCAACAAAACCAACAACC
>NW_023464169.1:0-11668 GCF_013731165.1 Rhagoletis pomonella | reverse complement strand
TGGATTATGCTCGCACACCATTTGCATGACAGCCCAGCATCGGAACGACTGACCGACGACACATAATCGCGCCGACACTCATGGCACATGGCATCATGGGACATTCGGGGCAAATTACAAGCGCAACTTATGGTCAAACAACTGTGATTGGAATTATCACTAGGCAATTGTATATGAATATTTGCACATTTGTATGTATGTATGTATTGCACATATGCATACAAGTGTTGTTTATTTGTAAGTAAATAGATATGCACTTGCGCCGGCGCATACCGCAAACGACAATAAGCCAACATGAAATTCATGAGCAAAAGCAATCTCCACAAATACACAAACTTTTAGTAGCTTAATTCGTGTACATACATATGTATGTACATCTCAATATTTACTTACGCTAAATGGCATTGTTATTGTCTAGCCAATAATTTAACTACGAGTATTGTGCCACATGTGGCAAACAGCAGCTGGCTTAGCAACAGATTATTGTACATGTTTGCCAATTGAGCGCAACCAACACACACGCACATACACACTCATTCGTTCATTCATTTATTCGCTCATACACTCACAGGCTGGCCCAACTTAAATAGTTGGCTACTTGCTTGCTACATTGCCGTGGCGCGGTTTTGCCGTCGGCAAATTTACGCACCTAAAAATGCCTTCTTTTTGAGTCCCACCCAAGAAACTGAACACATTTTTCGATCTCTTTGTTTATTTGCTTGTAGCCCTTAAAAGGGCTTTGTTTTTGTTGTTGTTGTTTTCTGCTGATGCTGCTGCTGCTGCTGCTGCTGCTCCATCCCCTCTTGCTTCTTAGCTTTTGCCGCTTGCGATTGTCATGAAACGCTTTCACTTCTAGAGGTTGCTTTCACTCGCGCGGTTGTCTCATTTAAAGCGTGCTTCCGCTATCCATGGTTTGTTGTCCAACTGCAGCAGAGCTGGTCACTTTATAAGCCAATAGGGACCAGAACGTAGCCGGCATTCAAATCTTTTTAAAGCTTTATTTAGATTCGATGTGGGCATGAAGAGGTTGAGATCGCCCTTCATTTCCATAGACAATCCTGTTGAGTTTTTTTTTTACAGCGTTCTTGGAAGTTAGCGGCAGTCTTTCTGCAGGCTTTCACATGCGCACAGAATAAAAAGCCCTCTCTGAGCATCACTGACGTACAGTATTCTAGTACGAGCTTTCACAGCTTTCATAAAATTTCAGATAAGTTAAAACGCCGGGTTTTGCATTGTCAGCTGGTACCTTCACGACAAAAGAAAAAAACTCAGCGGGAGAATGTGTTTTAAGCTTTCTGTAGATTTTGTATGGACGAGCAGAGAGTACAAGTTTTTTCTGTTCTGCGCTGTTTCGCAGGGCTCAAGATAAAAGCTTTTTAATGCTTTATTTAGATTTTGTATGTATGGACGCGCACAAAGCTGAACCTCTGGCTGTATCCATATCCATTGATTCACAGCGGCCATCGTTGGTTGGCAGGGATTTCACTCGGCAAAAGTGGTTGGCTATATCGGTAATAGCGGCATACCTACTCAGTTCTTTTGGCATCCACCTCTCTCTAAACCATAGCTTCCGCCAGTCAGCAGTCGCGACCAAGGATATCTCGCAAAGGAGCTCTTTGAAGCTTTCTAGGGATTTCATACATGCATCGCCCTTTTATATAGCTTTCTAGTGCGCGTTCTCGAAGAGTTCATCTTAAATCACTGATGGGCACTTCTTTGCCCGCGGGTAAAGCTCTTTTAAACTATCTATACATTTTCCATAGGCGCGTGCAGAGTAAAAGCTCTCTCTGCGCATCGCTGTCTTAAATGCTGACATAGAGCGTCAAGGATTGGTGATTATTTTTTTTTTTTTGTAATATCGGGAGTATTTAACGCTCATACACAAACTACGATATACAGTCGGCTGATTTTTTTTTCTCCTGTAGATCTCGCAACTGTTAACACCTGTAAGTAGAAGAAAAGAATAAACAGTTTTATTAAAAATATATGTTATGTATTTACATACAAAATGTATTTTAAGGAATCATTTTTAGAACGACTAAACAGAGTACCCCACAGAATAAAATTATCCGGCGAATAATGCTTATACATATCGATATATGTACATATGTATGAATATACAGATTATAATTAAGGGCCACTGAAGCCGCTTATGAGTTCAAAATTCAAATGTTTGAAAGTGTTTTCTTTCTAGGTATTTTCTATAAATATTTAGGATGTCCAAGACCACCCGTCCACCCCTTCTAAAATGGAGGAATATATTCATTTTATTTCAAACCGCAAGAATATGAACTAAATATCAAGTCGGGCATGCTCCATCTTTTGGTCGTATTAACGTCTACGGGTTTCCATGGGTTAAACTGATCAGAAGTCCATTTTTTAAATACAAATATATTTTTGTGTTTTTCAATAAAAAACATTTTCCTCCATTTTATAACGGTTGGACAGGTCTATCAGGTCTAGGATATATACAACAGAAAGACCTTTAGAGGTTAAGTAGAAAAATTAACCAATTTTTGAATTCTTCGCTCAGATTCGTATTCAGCGACCGATCATACCGAACCTCGGTGAACAAATAGTTTTTGTTTTTTTTATACTTATAGAGACTGTATATTTACATATATCGTATTGGCTGCATTCTGCTCGATCTTCGTAATAAATATTGCAAATTGTTTTCTTGAATTTTCATTGTTGGTGTTTCTCTAATACATTCTTTCTTGAAGTCTCAAAAAAAAAAATAATAATACATTTTTTTTAGGCAAAATCGAAATAAATTTTTTAATTCAAAATTTTAATTTTTATGGGGGGATAGGATTATATATGAAATTGATTCAAAGCGCTGAGCGAGATTTCAAGTACGGATTTGAAAGAGCAATCCTCTTCAATATACGTGCAACATAATTTAAAAATGCTTGTAATATTTTAAGGTTAGATTTGAAATGCGTGAATGAAAGTAAAAAAAAAAAAAAAAAAAAAATATTCGAAATAAAATGAAGATAACACCTCTATTTGCAATCAAACCCCAAACGCCTGGACCATCATTTCAAGGCTTGTTTCTAAATGTCTCACCGGATTTAAATAATTTAAAAGAGGATTTTTCGAAATCCTGCGCTTTCCTAATAGATATTGTCGCCTGGATAAAAGATTCTCGCAAGAGCCATTTGGACAATTATAAATTATAGATGCAATTACATATTTTAAAATAAAATCTTTCGATTGGTGTTAACAGTTATGGGATTTCTCCTTTAGTTTTCGAGATAATTCTTAGAAGCGTTGACGTGATTAAGCAACACAACGGTCAGTCAGTATTGCCCGTTCTTTTTTTCCTTAATTGCTTATCTGAAATTATGCAAAACTGGTAGCGTAGGATGCTGCGTTAATGGCTTAACTCTTTTTCGTATACTCAATCAATAAAATTACTTTCGAGTCTCAAAACACTGTGGCTATGATCTTTCCGGCGGATGGAGAGAGACCTCAAATTCATTAGAAGGGAATGCACCTTTCGTATGCCACTGCATAGACACTTGCTTATTTTCAGGATCTTAGTGATATATCAAATATAATCGAGATGAGCTCCACTTTTCTCTTCGAGAATACGCCTAGGACTTTAAGGCCAAAGTAATCGCAATCCTCAAAGCCATGGACTACGTGGTGGAAAACAGATGGAGATGCAGCAGGAAACTCCAATAGTGACAGCGAAACTGCACTCAGCCCTGCTGGGCTACTGGGCTGGAAAAACCATGTCGCCTACCCTACAATTGCAGCGTTTCCAAGCAGAGGTCCCAGCCATACAGGAGGCGATTGAACACTAACAAACAACGAGAAGTAGTATGTAACAATATCTTCAGCTACTCAGAGAGTTAGGCGGCACTTAAAGCACTTGATGGCGGGCGAACTTGCTGGAGAATGAGAGAGCAAAGATGAACTCAACAAGAAGAAGAGGAAAAAGCGAACAAACGGCAGTATTGCCAAGTTTTGAATTTGAAAGAGCATTAAAACCCCCAAAAAAAAAATTGCGTTATTTCTCTAAATTCTAAAAGTTGGCAACAGTGAATTCAAACACAAGTATTTTGTGACGTCAGCGAATGCGTGGATGCTGTCAAATCGACGAAGAGAGGGTTAGCGGGGCGCGAATGGCGCCACCTTTATAATCTGCATTGTGGGCACATCCGTTCAACTTTCGCAATCCCGGAGAGGTTTAGGCATGCCGCTGGCTTGCAAGTCAGCCCAATCGCTCAGTCTCACAACTTGCAGCAATACAAAAGATTATGTGGCCAAAATGGAACGAAAAGCGGTCGAAAGCTCTCCAAATGCTAAGCAGAGGGCGCTTAGTCTCAGTCATGGACCTGCGGAGCGGCAAGGGATTCCCCGCAACGACTTCTGCAGAAGCTGCCAGAGAAACGGAGCCAGAAACCTAACGGCACCTGTTATGAGAATGTCCCGCACTTTGCAAAAAAAAAAAAAAGGCAAACGTTCTTGAGCTCAGAATTCTTCGAATGTCTAACCAAAATAGCTGCGAAAGTGTTTAGGTGGGCCGAAACTCATGTTGCCCTCAACCTCGGAAGATTGGACTGCCTAAAACTTATGTGCCATAGCTTACTGGTCACTTCTCATGGCACAGGCCCCTGACTGATTTTGTTATTTTGTTTTGCAGCAACTAAATGCAGAGCTTCCCAGAGCTCAGGGTTTGTATAGCGTCTTCTCTTCTCTTTTTTTTAGTTTTTCAAAAATATTTGTAAATAATCACTCACCTCGCGTTGTGTTGGCGAAGCTGCTTGATTATTGCATTTGCCTCGGTCATTTAGTGAATATATAGGTTCCTCATTGTTCCTCGTCATCATCGTGGTAATATTTTTTTTTTTTCACTTCTATTAAAAAATGTTTGCTGCTGCTTCCGTACTGTTGTTGTCTTCCTGCCCGTACAAGCTCTCTGTGTTGGGGAAAACCGCCAGTGGCCCTGGCGCAGACGTTGAGTATTCCCACACTTAGCCGCAAAGCCGTTCGCAGCTGTTAATTTTTGTTCGCCCACGCAGGAGCCCATTCCACGCGGTTGGACTCATTTTCGTACATTTTCCTTGCTCGCTCGCTCGTTCGCTCTCCTCAAAGCTGCTTGCTTTCCGCACTTTGAAGCATCGCATTTATTTTGACTTTCTTGGAGTCTTAGTTATCTCACCTTTGTAATCACGCTTCATCAATTTCTTTGTGAAGCAGTGCGGTCGAAAGTCACACACTCAAAAAGTTTTTTGTGTTCTTTTTTTTTATACGTATTTTTTATAGTTTTTTTTCTGATTTTTTTTTTTAATTTTATATTTTTTTCTAATCCGGCTTCCGCAACTCACAAGCCTTGTGCGGCGACGGCAGAGTGCGGCCTGTTAAATGCATTCGGCGGACACGACGCGTCCGCAGCGCGCGCGCGCGCCCCACTCGTACACAAAAAAGCCCAACACCCAGGGCGTCAGGTGGCAAACAAAAAATTTTTGAAATCTGTTTCTCTCTCGCGAGACGAAAAACAAAAAGCTGCGATTTAAGCGGTTTTCTCTTTTTTTATGCAAAATTGACGTAAAGCAGCAAGCGAATTGGAAGTGGTGAGATTTTCGGGTGAATCGATTTTATTGCTTAACGACGACGGCATTATCGGTGCCTGTGCGCGACTGCTGGGCGTGGTGGTCGTGGTGGTGTTGCTGGAACTGCCTAGCGAATCGAACATGGAGGAGAGTGCATTTAGCGAATCGCTTGGATATTTCTTCTCACCATCGTAGGACTTAATGCTGGATGCTGGCGATTTGGGTGTAGCGGAACGGTGGCTGTCGGTGGGACTGCGCGGTGTAAGCGCTTTGTGCAATACCGGGCTAACGGGACCAGCCGATTTGGGTGGTGTAACGCTACGCTCTTTGTTGTTGTTATTGTTGTTGTTGGATATAGAGAATTCAGCGCCATTGGCAACATGCTGCGACTTTTCATTGCCATCTCGACCGTTTTGTGGACTCTCATCGCCACGCTCCTCCTCCTCCACCTCAGACTTGATCTCCATTTTGATTTGTGGCGCTTGTTCCATGAGTGCATCTGCCTGCTCGGCCTTCTGCTTGAGTGCCTCCAACTCGCGCCTCATCTCAGCCGATTTCTGCTCCATGGACATCACCTCTGTTGGCTGCAACTTCTCCGGCGTGATTACATCCATTTTCCTAGCCTCGACATGCGTTTCAGCGCTGCACTCACTGCCACTGCGCTCGCTGCTCGTATAACGGTAATGCTGATAGTATGGATCCGAAGTGTCTATTAATGGCTTATTGTAGTCGACAGTTTCGTCGATGCCCAGCCGCTTCAGTATGCTTGAGGCCACGGGCGATGTATTCTTGGTCGACGAATTGGATGGGCTGGTCGCCGGCAAGCTGGCGTGACGCGGTGGCGTATCAAAACTGGTGGTGAACATCTGCTCGATGGCGCTGAGCACAGACGATGAGCCTGCTGTTGACTTAGTGGCGCCATTTTTCGGCTCCAAATCAGGTGACTTGGTTTTGTTCAATAAACTGCCAACGCCTAGCGCTGCCTTGGCCGCCTCGTCGTCCGCTTTTACGCCCGTTATGTATTGACGCATGCGTTCGGCGAACAGTGCAGCATCTGACTTGTCATTGCCCGGTCCGATGCCGGTGCCCTCGAGTGGCATGCGCTTGGCATTTTCATAGTTGCGCTGCATCTTGGCCTCCATACTTTCCGCCTCATTCTGTGCGCCCTTCATCTCGAGCAGCTTACGCACCGGCAATGACTTCTCGCGCTTCTTGGGTGCCGGGCGCTTGCGGCTGCCAGCGCCACCTGCCATGGATTGCATCAGCGGCTCAGCGTAGTGGTTATTCTTGGCCATGTGGTTGCTCAGATCGCCCAGCGAATTGAAGGCCTTGTCGCAAACTTTGCACGTTAGCACAGCGCTTAGCGTGCGACTCTCTTCGGAGCTCAAGCTGTTGTGTCCATCCTTGGCATCACCGCCGCCAGAAGACTTCATTGAGATCGTTTGTTCTTGCGATAAAATGTTGGTGTAGTGCTGCGTCTCCTGCATGTGCTTGGTCATCTCGCCGAGCGAACGGAAGCTTTCGCCGCAACGCATGCACTTCAAGATCTGCATGGCCTGCTCCACGCCTTTGCCCAGCCATACGTTCTGGCCGCGCACCAATTTGCGCGGCAGTGGTGTTGGTGGATCGCCCCGATACTGAAAGGCGTTTTTGGCCGCCGCTGATGGTCCGGAAGACGAGTTCGATTGCGAGCCGCCGCCACTATTCGGCTGTTTGCGGTGGCTGTGCGAGTGCTGCGGACCCTGCGCTTGTGGTGGCGGTGGTTGGTGGTGGCGATCGGTGTTGGGTAGGTTGCCGAATGGCGGCACATTTACGCCACAGTGTTTGCTGTCCTTCATGTGCGTGGTGAGCGCTTCCAGCGTGGAGAAACTCTGCTTGCACCACACGCAGCGGAAAACCGAGCTGGCTACGCCTTTATTCTGCCAGTGCGACTGCCAGATGTTGTGTCTGGCCTTGGACATGCCCTCCGTGGAGGCGGTCAGTGTGGTTGCCGAATTTTGTGTGCCAGCAGAAGCACCAGAATTAGGTGGTGGCCCAGCAGTTGGCGGTGCTGTTGGTGCGTTGCCCGCTGAAGAGCGCGAAGATTTCTCCTTCCGTGGTCCCTTCACGATATCCGACATTTTCTCCAATGGATCGACAACCAAGTCATTCTTGCCATTCCAATCGGGAAACTGACCGGTGCGGAATATATTTGCTGCTGCCACTGCTGCCAAGTAGGGATTTACTCCGGGCAAGAGCGGTGCGGCTTGCACCGTTGGGGGTGCTGCCAGTGGTGGGCTATCGGTTTTGAAAATTTTCTTCACCTGAATCTGTCCGATGGTGGAGTCGGGCTCACGATCGCCATCGGCTGAACGCTTACGCGTGCCAACCGATAGATCCAGTGGATTATTAGCATCGTTGGCTTCATCGTCGTCCTCCTCCTCCTCAGAGGGTGCGGGTTCGGCGGATGCAGCACGCGCAAAGAGATTCGTGCGAAAGTCTAGTGCCTCCGAATTGTTGTTCGAGGCATTGGGTGATGCTTGCGGAGGTAATTTGAATGGTGCTGGCGCATCTGTGGGCATTGGTAGCTGAAAGCGATGGCCTGGAGCGGCTGGACCCAACGGAAAGCCATACTGCTGTGCGGCGGCGGCCACCATTTGCAGATAAGCCTCCATCGAAGATGGCTGTGCGGGCAAATTCTGTGGTGCAGCTGGGAATGTAGCGGTCATCGACGGTGGAAGCGGTAGCATGCCGGCGCTCGCAGCAGCGGCTGCGGCAGCATTGGCGGCTGCGTTGGCATTTTCCCGGCTCTCGCGACCATTTTCCGACGAGTTGGAATCGTGCGACGGACAACGCTCGCTTGAGTTGGCCGACTCTGTCGAACGTGGACGCGCGGTCGGCAAGGCGCTGCAAAGAGGAGAGGAGAAAAGCGTTTTGCATTAGATAAATGGCTATAAAAATTTAACTGAATAATTTAATACATATACAAAAAATATTTATGCATAAAAACTAAAAAATTTGTTCAAGCATGGTTGCCATGTACATATAATTACTCGAAATTACCTATATAAAATTACTTTCAAGCTAAGTTTTGGGAATATTTTAATTAGTTTTCTTGAAAAATACATACTACGCTTTACAATAAGCCTTCTACAATTCAGAGGGCTGCCAATTAAGAAAAAAATCAAACTTGGTAAAATTTGTTTATATTTGTTTTAAGTCCGCTTTGTGTTTTTGGAATCTCATGACAGGAATTGGAGCTTTTATTGATAGCGTTACCAAGGTATTTTTTTTTTACGCAATATGAAAAAATACTTTTTAAGAGATTAGCAATTTTTTTAGCATGGTTGCCACAGGTTATTCCAATAGAAATATTTAACTGCAGCCTTAAAGCATTTGAGTGCTTAGACCAAAGAGTTCTTATGGAAAAATAATGCAAAAAAGCTATAAAAAAATTTAAAAAAAAAAATTATTTGTTTAAGGCAAAAAGAGTTGCCATGTGCTTAGTTTTTATAAATATAATATTTTCGTGCAAATCCTTGGAATTATGTAAACCAACAGAAAAATTTAATTTTTTAGAATATCTAAAAAAAATGTTTATAAAAATTCGAAGTTAAAATATTTTTGTACAGGGCTGCCTGAGGTTTATTCAAAGAAATATTTGACTTAGAAATCATTTTCAGTAGCAAAAAAGATAATTCACAACTTAAATTTAATGAAACTAAAATATATATTAAATATTATTATAGCAGGGTTGCCAGCATTTATTAGAATACAAATATTTTAGTAATTACGAATTTATCATGCAGGTTCTAAAATTCACTTCCGAATCAATTTCAATCCCATTCAATTTGAATTCAAGGTGGCTTTAGTTGAAATTCCCTAGAAAGAGAATTTCAGAACCTGCATGTAAAAACTTATTTTAAATCTAATAGGGTTGCCAAGTATAGGTTTAGGATTGTAAATGGAACAGGTTGCTTAGACCTTGCGAGAAAATGTTTATGAATGGAAAACTTTGGATTGTTTTAAAATATGTTATATCATTTTTAATAAATTTTTTCTAAGTTTTTTTTTATAATTTTTTCTTATAAATTTTGTATGCAAATTTAAAGTAATTTTTTCGCTTTCAAACCATTCTGAAAGAGGTTGCAAGATTCATCATATTATTTGATTTCATCTCTACAGGCCGTACGTATGCAGAAAATTACTTTTCGGTTGCTGTAAATTTTCTTCAAAAAATTAAAAATTCGAGCATTTTTTTCTTAAGTGCTGCATACTGATTTCAGACATTTTTATAGAAGAAAATTTCTTTTCCATTTCTTGTGCGTCATTTTACATGAATTTTTAGTTTTTCTGTCTGTCCTTTATAATGTGTTGAGTGTCAATTTAAATACATATTAGCGTTGCCATGTACATATGTACCGTACGGCGGCGCAATTTGTATGGGAGATATTTTCGAATATGCGGGTAGAGCACAGAAAGACGCTACGTGTAATTATTAGAAAATTTGCCGAAGAAACCATAGGTGCCAATTTGCGAAAAAGCATTCTTAGAATTTTGCTGTAGTGTTGTAAATAAGTGCTTAAATTTTGTACAAAAACATGCTATAAAGGTTGTTTTTTTTTTTTTATATGAGGAATCAATTTTTGCACTTATCTTTTTCTTAAAACTTCCGACAGAGGGCACAACAGTGAAAATTTCCACATTTCCTTCAAAACCTATTTTCGAAATTTTACATGCATATAAACAATTTTATAAATTAAATTAACTTCTGCTTATGTTTTCAATTCGCAACGACGTTTTAGGCGAAAAAATATATCACTCTTCCCAGCAGAGTTGCCATGAAAAGTTTATAGCAATATTTTTTAAAATTTTTGCAAGTAACCGCATGGTGCATTTCAAAATGCCTTTGATAAAATGATTTTTAATAATATAATTTCTAGATTTAGGTAAATAACATAACATGAAGTAAGATTTAAAATTTAATTATTTTGAATTCTTTCTTCTTAAAATTCAAAATATTAAAACAAATATTTCTCCAGGTTTTTTAATTTTTTTGATACAATTATAATTTTTTTTTATAATTTTCAAATTTGTATATTTAATTAGTTCATTAAAATTTAGGTAAAAAATTAGAATTAATTTTGTCAAACAAGTTTAAGAAAAATTTTTTATAAAAAATATTTATTTGCAGATTTTTAAAATGACCTTGGTAAAACAATTTTTTAAATAAATTTAATAAAAAAAGTAAAGCAAAATTAAAAGGAAATTGAACTACTTTTTAAAACATTTCACAGACTAGATATTTTAAAGATTATTTCTCTTGCAGGGTTACCAGTTTATAAAAGAAAATTCGTCATCGCGTTTAAAATAGGTAAGTCAAAATGAAACGATATTACTGATATATCTAGAACGTAATTAGAATATTTTCGTAAAAACAAATTTGAGATACACTTAAATACTTGTACTTATTTAACTAAAAAGTAAAATTTAAATTATATTATACATATTATATAAAATGGAAATTTAAAAATCAAAAGCTTTGTCCACCGATACTAAAATTTCACATAACTTTATACTAATCAATCTGAGTTTATTAGTAAAGTGTTTATTTAAATCTGGTGTAATCGTTTATTTCGTTGCGATAAGCGCACCGAAATCATTTAGTTGATTTCAACAACATTTTATTGAAATTTATTAACCGCCTGTCAGCATTTCGCGCTTTCACGAGCAAACAAATCAAAGAGTCACAAATCAAATGGCATACACATGTGATGCATACCTAGTCGCTAATAGTAGCTGGAGTGTTGAGACAACGGTACATGCATACATACATAGGCGAGTGATTACGCACCACCAACACACAGAAATCCGTGAAGATGATAACAAATTTGTAGGCTGGCTGGGCAGTCATGCAGCTCACTGTTAGCCATATGTATGTATGTATGTATGTATGTATGTATGTATGTATATGTAATGAATTGTCAAAGCATAAAAGCACAATCGAAATATGTATTATGTACAGATGTAGTATTTGATATCTACGCATCTAACGGTTCATAATAAAATGCTCTAAAAGCCTTTTGTTATTCGTTGCGTTGCATTGCATTCGTATACGGATGGCA
>NW_023464168.1:0-11671 GCF_013731165.1 Rhagoletis pomonella | reverse complement strand
AAATAAAATAAAATAAAATAAAATAAAATAAAATAAAATAAAATAAATTAAAATAAAATAAATATTCCGACAACTGATATCCTTCTCATTTTTGTGAAGTCGGGTAAAAATGGGCTGAAATTTGCATATTCAAACTCGTGTAACTTGAAAAAAACAACCGCGGTTATCAGTAACCATAGCAACAGCGTGGTGGAGTTTGAACAAAATGTTGTCAACAAAATTTTCCTAGCCCCCTGCCCCATATATAAATCAACCACTAAAATTTCCTGCACTAATCATATTACAAGTAGATTACATCATTATATATATGTTGAACGATTTAAATTGATTCCGTGTTCCTTAAACCATGAAATGCATAAAGCTCGTTTAGCGTTCTGTTAGCAGGTTTTCCGCTTTCTGTAAACGTGCACGTCTTACATGACTGTTATGAAAATTTCTTGCACTCATCAACAGTCTATGTATTTTATTTACTTTTCTGCTATCAACAGCATTTGTGGACATGAATGCTAACCATACATGCTGCTGCTGCAAGAAGCGCTACAAAACTACAGCGCTGCAAACCAGCGCTCAAACTCTAGAAATAACACATTTAGTGAAGTATTATGTGGAATATATGAGTGTGGAAAAAGTGCGATGCTGTCACAAGAGAAAATATAGAATTTTACGAATGTCGCTTGAAGCACGACCGCTCGCTCTCTCTTAGCTGCTTTGCAGGCTCTTGCGGGATTTGTAACATACAATGTGTAAAGGCGCGCCCCAAAAATGTTTACAAATCAGACGCACGCCAGATGAAGTGGCGAAAACAGCAAACCGAAGTACCATAATGATGCATAACGACGGCAGCATAACAACGGATAAATGACGTTGATGGTTATAAGTAGGATAATGCAAAGCGAGTGATTTGATATAGTTAGTAGCTTTGCAAAGTATGCTTAATCGAAAATGAATGAAATCTCAAAAAGCTGTAATAAAAGTGTTAAGCGATACGGCGAAATTGTTGAAAATAATATAGATTCACTCTAATGACTCACAATGTAATTTATTTATGTTAAATTGCAGTATATACAGAAAAGAATAGCTGCTTAGTATACATGCTAGAGACTTTATAATTAATAGACAGAAAGAGGACAACTGAAAGGCATAATAAACACCTTGCTGGAAAATAAATGTACATATTTTTTTTACATACATACATATATCCGTGCCATTCAATTAAAGAAGCTTAAGTGACTTTAGAAGATTTGACTTTGAATAGAGAAATAATCAGTTTCCCTTGAAAATTTTGATATTTTTATTAATCCCTTTTAATAGAGGCATATACCTATGGCTACTTAAACGTAAAAATATTGTTTGGGAACCCAATGAAACGTTGCAGGAAACGTTAAACGTTAAAGGAAAAAAGACTAATTCCGAACTAGGACGTTTTGGATGAACAGCATATTTGTAAATGTATGTAAGAAATATAATAAAGGGCTCACCAAATGTGTCGCAATGCCAGCTGCTAACACAAAGCGCACGATTTTGAAATATTATTTTACAGGGTCCACTCGAAGAACTACCAGGAATTTGATACTTACATATCGACGCACTCACACACACAAACACGAAATGTTATAACCGAGTATAAAAGCGTTCAATCTTAAGCTACACAAATCCTGTATTAATGCCTTACTACAACAAAAATGGCATACAGATTGAAAAGTTCTATGCGCCTACTAAACTCTAGTTCTGTTACCAAAAACAGCGCTAGTGCCAACAACACTTACACTCTACAAATGTAATTGGTAGCCCATTTTAGATATGTAACCAACGCTCGCCATCAAATGAAGCTTAACAAGGTGGCCAATTAAAAACTTTACACAAAAGCACCAACTCAAATGCTCTCTACCCTTATAAATACTTAGCATACACCCCGCCCGGCCACAAAACTTGACCGCTTTTAAGCGACCAAAAGCTGCTCAACAACTTTTAACATCGAAACGAGTGGGGACACAACTAGAAATGGCCAAACGCCACTGAATATTTTTTTTGGTTTTTTTTTTGCTGAAAATTCAAGCTTTAACACAGAGCCAGCCTACAACAAGATTTCCATATAATAGCAGTGCAGCAAAAGTGTAAATATTAAAGTAGACAAGCGTGCATATGTATGTATGTATGCAGCCACATAAATTTTGGAGCTTCAGCACGAAAGTTAAGTCGCAGCTCAACCCTAAAAGCCAACACCATAAAAAGGATTTAGTTTGTGCGAATCATACTTTGCACGCACGCACATACGCGCGTACATTACTCATACGCAGTGTAGAACGGTGGAGGGAACTATACACATATGTATGTATGTATGTGGATAGGAAAGCGAATAAACTGACTGCCACGTAGCATGCGAACTCTTATTTGTTGGTAGCTACTAACTATGTATATTTTCCACACACACACATATGTTTATATGTGTGTATGCATGGATATCACGTTCCGGAAATCGTCACTCATATCCGCTTAAGCTGTTTAAATGTTGCTTTATAGGCAACGCTAAGTCAAAAAAACTCAAGTTAACTATGGGTTGGCACATAAATGCCGCAAAAATTGTGTGCAGAGTGATGTTATCCCAAAGGCGGTAAAACTGTTTGTTAAGCGTATTATACGACTCAACGTCTATCAGTGATAAAGTGACCGACATGTGCGCACAAACACAACCGCGCTACCATTTTTTTTTTGATAGCAAAAGTACTCAACTTTTTTCATTTCGCCTGCCTTTTTCCTGCTTACTGCTTTTGCTATTACACATTCCTTGCACATAATCGACACGCTTATAAAAGCATTAAACTTTATCAACATTATTCATTAAACAGTGGTCAACGTGGCGTATACGTCATAATACATAGAACGAACGCGACTTTATTATCTCTTCTTATTTCTATTATTATTACGATTATTGTAAGGCATATTTTCTGCTACCACATTCACTTGCACGAACGTTAATCGTTTGCTCTTTGTATATATACATACACCCATACATACACACATAGTTGACTAGCTTAAGGGGCCACATAATAGTAATGACCGCAAAATGGACAGCTATCAACGCCAAGCAATGCATACAGCATACATACTCGCACCAGTAGTATATCACATTAAATAGACTTTATAGCAATAGACAAGAATTATTAGCGTGCCACCGTACCACCGTTTGTTGCGTAGGCGCGGCCAAGTGAAAGCAACAATCGGCCATTGTGCTGCGTGCCATAAGCCGTGAGAGAAATCGTAATAAATGTCAACCTAAATGACGATAAAAATATAGTAATAAACTCTAAGATTGTGCCGCCACGTTACAACAGGCAAAGCATTGCATTGTTAATGCAATAAATGTATAACGGAAGAATAAATGTGAAATGGAATGAAAGTAGCAATGTTTGAAGTTTGTAAACAACGTCCTGCCGCAACAAGGTGTTCATAAAACTATTACGACTGTTACTAGCATGAAAGGAAAAGTAAGACGGAGAAAGAGCAAGTAAAAGCGGAAGTGTGGCATTTGAGAGCTAAGAGGCGGATTGCGCTCAATGGCCATATCCGCAGGATTACAGTTATTACATTCGCTCGCGTTGCTTAATTAAGTTTGGAAATTTAATTTGACGTTTCACAGAATTATGTTATGAAATAAATAGAGAAAATAAAAGTATGTATTGGTATTCGAATGCCGTCCTGATACTTTTTAGTGCACTGTAAAAAAAAATAATTAGATCCTTATGGAATAAGCATGATTAATGATTGCGATACATTTGCTGCTCATCTCTTACCCTGACTTCACAAGCAGTGAGTGTTGAGAAAACATCTTTCCAACTGAGGTTTACATCCTGTAATTGATCTAATTATTATTTTATCTACACTTTTACTTACGGAGTTGGAAGTTCAAACCAACTTCGAAATAATAAACAATTTTGCTGAAAAATGCCACAAAGTTCTTAAAAAATCCTGAAAAGTAAAAGACAATGAATACCGTCAATATCTAAAAAAAAACTTAAGAAACGACCTTAAAAAATCTCGAGAAGTAAAAATTGAATGAAAATTAAAAAAAAAATCCTCAAAAAGTATTGAAAAGTGCGGAAAATCATGAAATAGCTAACAATTAAATAAATCTATGGTCGGGCGAACGTGGAATATAAATACCCGGCGCATGTTACATGGTTTCACACCTATTTCAAATATTTTCCATAATATGCTCAGTTAGACTTAATTAAATAATTTTACCGCTGCCAATTTTACTTTTACTTGGCAAATGTCTTCGCCGCCGTGAATGCGCAAACTTGTTTCTTGTTATTCTTGCTATCACTCAGCGTTCTGTGTTCGAAAATTTTTCACTCTTAAGGACTGTTTGCAACTCTCAAGAAAAACGAATAATTCCTATAAAATGGCACACGGAAAACGAAAAGGAAATTTTTGTTTATCAAAATTTCTTAAATCAGTTGCAAGGGGAATTCATATAAGGCGATGTTGTTAGATCAGCTGCTTTAATTCGCCTCTGTACATATATGTCAAAGCTCTTCATAAGTGAGTGCGAACGTAAAAGTGTTGGCATTTTCTTTCTGTCTTCCTCATTGAGAGAAAAATAGCTGAAATTTGACATTTGTGTGCCGAAAACGAAAACAAAATATATGTTAGTTTTTGTTTTTGAGTACTAACGCTACCACCTTATATGAATTCGCCTTGATCGGTTGGCTGCTCTCAAGAAAAAGATGCTACACTGAAAATAAAATTTCGTCAAAGTGCTACGAAAATCTTTCATAGTGTTGGTTTTTGTACAATGTACGAAACTTTCGTAATAATACGAACACCTTTTTCACAACGAAACAAGATTTTACGAACCATACTTAAATATAACGAAAGGACTTTTGTAAGGCATTTTTTCAGTACAATTTACGAAATCACATTCGTAAAGCACTGAACAAATCTCTGTACGAATAATTTTGTATATTGTAGGAAGTCATTCGTAATATTTACGTATGGTTTTAAATTTACGAAATCTACAATCCCGTATTCGTATAATTTAGTTAATACTTTGCAGAAACATATTTTTTAAATTCGGACAACATACGAATATTTTCGTACAGTATACTAAATTGCCGGCAGCTTAATATTTCATCATGTTTTTATGTATCGCGTGTCATTGCGGAATTACTTGTTGGCTACTGTGAAACGTTTAATATAATTTTAAACGTTTTAAAGAGGGATTTGCTGGATAAAAAAAAAAAACAATACAAAATTAAATATTAAAGCTATGGATATACTATGCTTTTAAGCACACAATGCTTTTAACATCGCCTACGCTGCGCCTTGCGCTGCAATGTGGGACTTTATAAATAGGCAATTTCATCAGTTGCCTATCAACGGCAAGCCTAAGCCGGAAGCACTACTTAATGTAATTAAAAGTAACAACATGTATGACTTTTCACTGACACTAGCTTTTCAGACGCCTTATAATTTTCCTTTAATTTATAGTCGTCAAGGAAACAAACGTCGAAGAAGCTGCGAATCTGTCAAGTACCTCTACATAAAAATATTATAATGTTTAAGAAAGTAAAACCAGTATTTTGTATATCCTTTCATATTTTATATCTTATTATATTTGGTTTTGTTGAGTCTCACACTTTGCATCAAAATACGTTATTGAATGAAGCCTAAGCAATAAAGAAATATATAGTATAGAACCTATTCGTATGCATATAAATAAAATACTTCAGTTTTATTATAGGTAAAACAACTTTTTTTTATTAATTCTTAACTACAGTGTAGTCAGAAAATTCTTCTTCTTCTTTCGTAGAACGTATGATTGCTTTTATTATTAACACTATAAAAAACATGAGTAAATTATAGCACAACACTTTCATTATATTTCAATCAATAATGTTAAGCGTTTTTGCAAAACGTTTTGTTAAACAAAAACGCTTAAAATTAACAATAAAAACAAAGTAAAAGTGTTGTGTTATAATTCGCAATATGTTTTTTACAGTGTGGAGAATGAAAGCAAAATCGCACATTCTACGAAACAAGCGCAGATTTTACGAAGGTAATTTCGTTAAATATACGAATTATTTCTGTGCATTTTACAAAAATTTCGTAAAAAGATAAAGAAATAGTACGATTTTTTTAGTAAATAGTACGAAATTCGTTAGTAAATAGTACGAAATTCTTTAGTAAATAGTACGAATACATTCATAAACTGTACTAAAAATCTGATGCCTCATATTTTCGTAGTATGTTCGAAAACGGTTTTGTACAATCAACGAAAACTTTCGTGGCTCAAAATGACGAAACATTTCGTAAGATTTACGCAAGTTTTCGTTATATTTACGCAGATTTTATTTTCAGTGTAGAATATTTACTTATTCAAGAAAATTTACAGAAAAACCAAAGTACTTTTTCAACCAACAGATATAATAAAAAATATTTCTTCTTGATTGAGCTGCAAACAGTACTTTAAAATTTAAAACAAGAAAATTATTTCGAATATGTTGTGAATTTCAGACCTTATGTGGTAGATGCTAAAAAAAAAGTGGAGCGATCACTGCTATGCATGCTACAACATTGCAATAGGGTATTCTTGTAGGTATTATTGCATATTTTAGTATAGGATATATGCATTTTGTGTTATCTAGCCTTCGAGAATTTCCCAATTATATATTGACCCTTATTACAAAGAAAATCTCCTCACATATATTTTTAAATAATTTTTTGACAGTTTTTTAACCAAGTTTGGTAGTTTAGATCGTAGATTATTGAGCCGTTCTTCAAAATCAGGTAAATTTTAAAGATATTTTAATTTTAAGTTTGCAATATAAATAAAAAAAAAAACTTTAACCCGTTGTCTACCGCTAAAAAATCTGGCACCACCTATCATTTGGGTCCATTGGACCCTTATGTAAGTAATAATGCGAGTCCAATGGACCCGGGCTGGTAGTTCCCGCTAGATTGACAATAGGAATACCAATATTATTAAAAAAAAAAATACAAGATAAAAAAGTTATAGACTACATGAAAATAAGCAAAGTAAAGGTCAAAAGCATCAGGCATTGATTTGGGAACACAATAAACTCCCGGTAGACAAAAGTTCAACATGGAAAATGTTACACATACGTCATGTAGGACTTTGTAAGATTACAATGTATGTACGTACACGACGTATACGTAAAATTATTTTGGCCAATGTCCTTGCCCAGTATGTTGCATGGCTAATTGACCGTGAAAAAAGGAACACAAAAATCATTCGCGTACATGTACATATATTTGTAGTTTTTCTGCTTTATAGTCCAAATAAATCAAGCTTCAGTTTAACTTCCCTTTACCACCCTACATAGCCCGCCGCGTTAAAAAGTCCGCAAAAAAAATTACCATATCTAATGAGGTAAAATTTATGTTAATACCCGACAGGCGCTCGCTACAAGCCGTACGCTCCAGGTAAATAATAAAAGTGTTTTAATTAATTTTTAATGTCGACATAATTTCATGTAAAATGCCAGAAGCATAAAGTATAAAATGTTAACTGACAAAGAAAAAACATTTTCAAAATAAAATCGTAAACTGTGGCTGATGTAAAGGCAAAAAAGTAAACAAAAAAAACAGCATGCAGAAAAAAAGTAAAACAAAGAAGTAAAATATGTTTAAGCAGCTTACATAAAAAAAAAAATCAATTTTCCATTTGCCCCAACTTTTTTTTAACACTCTCACTTTTTCTGTTTCTACCATAATAAGATTTACATATGTACATACATTGCTCTGCAATGCATAGGTACATGCATATAAGTATGTACGTTTGGGTCATGAGCTTTATACAGAATACTATTAAAAAAACTAAGAGAAGCGCAACGCTTGATGTATTTTAATTTTTTTATATAAGCTTTAAATAATTAGTGTTGTTTGCGATTTTCATTTCAATTGTGAATACTGTGCAAATGGTGAAAATGTCAATAAAATTTGTTCCAGATATGGATGAAACGATATGAAATAAAGTATCGATACCTGAAAAATATCGGGTCTAATGTATCGATACCTACTCAGTAGATGCTTTTGGCTATGAAGGTATTCCTTATGAACTAAATTAGTTAAATTTTGTTTTTTTATATTATAAGTTAAAGAAAGAAAGTTAATCTCGTTTAAGAAAAAATTAGCCCAAACAATTTTTTGGAGCAACTCTTCTCAGGAATAAATTTTTTCCAAAATTTCAGTGCAGGGGATATGTACTATTATGTTCAAAAATTATTACTTCACCTGGTAGAAGTAGAGATAAAAGTTATACGGATGAAATTTCACAAATTTAAATTTTTTTTTTAATCAACTCTTTGTACTCTACCCTTTTCTTCTTTGTTTATTTTCTTCAATAACTTAACTACAGCCAGTATTTCCTTGCATTTTGCTCTAGGTCTTCACATACTAACGTGTGTTAAACCCGTAGAGTTAGACAGTGAGCTTAACGTCTGTGTATATGTCGCATTACATCGACTTTGGTGAAGCGATTTCCGCGTGCATTCTTTGCACTGTATCGACTTTGTCATAGTATCGCAGTTTTCGCTGCTAATTAAGCAGCCATAAAGAACAAGGCGCTTGGAGTAAAAATTGCCGAAACCAATTTTGACTTAGTGTCGGGTTTCGATACGAGTATTTGTTTTTCGATAACTACTCAGTGTCTACTTGGCTCAAAAGTATCGATACTAAAATTACTTGGTATCAATCGAAGAGTATCGATGTATTTGCTCATATCCTTCCATCCCTACCTCCAAAAGCTTTGGAAAATAAAAGGAGTTTTGTCGTATCACGCTAAAGAACGATAGGAGACAGCCAGACGCGTCTTGCAATGCATCAGTTTCGAAGGCCCAAGTAAATGCAGACCAGAGTAGCTACTCTGAATGTGGCCGAAAGATAGAAAAAATTATGGTTTCCAGCTGAGCTCGAGTCTGCCTAATGCTTTGCCGACCCGTAAAAAGATGTTTACACATCGAATTTCGCTTTTAAATTAGTATGGGCCGATTTACTTTTAGAAGCGTTTGGACCGAAGTCTTACCCCTACAAAATTTATTTCAGTTTTAAGAACGGAAAATGCTAACCAGATCTGTTAAATAATGATTTAATCATAAAGATTATTAAATAAAGCTTTTTTTTAGGTAACAGTTTAATAATTAAATGTCATTATTTGCACCGTTTTAATGATTAATAATCAATTACTTTCAAAAAAAAAAATATTTTTTAATTAATTAATCACATGATTATTTTTGATTATTTTCAATTATTTTTGAATTTTTTATACCCGAGCGCACTTGTGCACAAGCGTATTATAACTTTGTTCGCCTAACGGTTGTCTGTAACTGCCAAAACGAATCGAGATAGATATGGACTAATGTATACATAAATGCTCAGAATGAAAAGCGAAATCGATTAAACCACGTCTGTTTGTCCGTCCGTCCGTCCGATCGCCCGTCTGCGAGATAACTCGAGTAAAAATTTAGATATCTCAACGAAATTTGGCATATAGATTTCCGTTTATCCAAGGTAGGTTGCTATTGAAAATGGTCGAAATCGGACTGTAACCACGCCCTCTTCTCACATTACGGTTTTGTCGAAAAATGCAAAAACTATGATATTTCAGTAAATATTGAATCGAAATTATTGAAAATTAGTATGCAAAGTAGAATTTTGGTATAAAATAATATTATTATGAAATTTTTGGAAAAGGGGCGCAACCCCGCCCACTTATGATGAAATACTGTATCTTCACCAATCCTTTCGAAACTCGGTACGAGCCTTGCTTATGATCTAGCACAGAAATCTCTTGCAAATCTTTGAAATCGGGCAATAGCCACGCCCATCCCCCATATAACCGTAATTTGCAGAATTTCGGTAACCGATCTATCAATTTCTATCAAATTCGGTGCACTTAACAACCTCACGTATGGGAGGCACTACTACTTTTCCCACTGGATACATAAATATGTGGTATTGATCTCAGGTCTTATGGAGTGGTCGTACGCACCTCTAGCCACTCAGCTGCAGCCACTCACCATGAGAGTCTTAATAATAATAATAGATTGGCGCTTACACATATGTTAGTGTTTGGCCGAGCTTCTCCTCCGATTTGTAGCGTGCGCCTTAATGTTGTCACACAAAGCGGAGGGACCTACAGTTTTACGCCGACTCCGAACGGCGATTGTATTTTTATGAGAAGCTGTTTTTCATGGCAGAAATACACTCGGAGGTTTGCCATTGCCTGCCGAGGGACGACCGCTGTTAAGAAAAAACTTTTTTCTATTTTTTTGCGATGTTACTTTGACCAGGGTTTGAACCCAGGCGTTGCGGAGTGGAAGCGCGCACTGCTTACCCCTACACCACAGCGGCCGACATGAGAGTCTTACAGCAAATCAAATTACAGCAGGTCCGCTACCCGGTTATGTCGTACGAAAAGACAAAAACGCGTCAGCCCCCAAAGTAATCAACGGGGTATCCATTATTGGTAGCACAGGAAAGACTATAGAAAAGGACTTTTCTCTGCTTGACGTTTCCAATTGCTGTCAGTTGGTATCAGAGAGAAACAACATGAGTGCTTTGTTGGACTTTTAATCAAAATTGTGCCATAGCAAAACAAGAAGAAGAAGAAGTATGGGGTATTGAATCTGCCTGTTGTAATAAAAATCAATTCCGAAAGCAAATTATTCTGTAAAATTGTCATTAAAATAATAAACAGAATTGTCATAAAAACAAATAAAATCAACTGCACTTGATAGTAGTACGTTGAATAAGGAAATTAATTAGCAACAAACGTTTACGGGGTGTGCATAGCTCAGTGGTTAGCGCTTCTGCTTTTGCACGTCGCTACCAATTATTTTTTTGGTTAATTAAAAATAACAAGCAAAAAAATTTTTTGTAAGATAATAAACTTGTAATGTCACAAAGATACCAGATTGTGTATTTAAAGACGATTCGAACGGCGTATTTCAATTAATTTACGACAGTTTTTCCATTATTTCTGTTTTGCTTAAGAATCTAAAACAATTCTATTTACAGTTTCTGATTCTGTAAGTATTTCAAAAAAATTTATTGAACTCGGCAAACATCTATGTCTAATTTCATTCGAATTCATCTTGAGTAAAATCCACTGTCCCCCATTAATGGGAAGTATAAATCGAGCTCACACGCACTATACAATTTCGAAAAAATCGCCCACTGTGTAACCACCTGACTGCTATTTGTTGAGTGGTCGTGGACGTGAACTGCTGCCGCCATGCCAGTGCTGCGGTTGTGGTTGCACCAGCAGTGATAAAGGGGATTGCTAATGTGAGGTTTTACTTTATTCCCAGGGAATTATTTTAAATTGTCAGCACAATTTAAAAGCCATTGAGCAAAGTTTTCCGACAAAATCAACAACAAAAAAAACTGTTTTTGGCAGAAGCCCCGCCGCCCAGCTGACTGTGGGTCGATGAGGCCAACGGCTAAAGGTTGCAAATGCGGTTGAACCGTTGCCACAAAAGATGCTTTTTACATGGCTGTTATCGTTACCACGTTTGCTACGAATGCATGTAAATGAAGTTTATGAGTAAAACGGTGGGATATGCAGAGAGAGAGAGAGAGAGAGAAAACAAATAAAAATGTTGCTTTGGTGCCGAAAAACTTTTCAAATTTAATATCTTTTTAAATA
>NW_023464167.1:0-11672 GCF_013731165.1 Rhagoletis pomonella | reverse complement strand
AAAGTACTTTTTTGGTTCTTCTGTGTAGAAGGTTTTTCGATTTAAAATAATTCAAAACTTTTTGTTTTTGTTGCCAAAAAATTAAGAAAGCTGAGACGTCACGATTTCACAATTTCTTAGAATTTTCCGTATATTGAATGTCACTAAACTACTAAACGGCTGGTCCGATTTCGTTCATATTTGGAACATATGTCAGCACCTTAAAGGGAAATATTTCGACTAAAAATTTAATCGCTAGGTGGCGCTGGGGTCGGCATATTCCTAAAAACTGTATTTAGGTGCAGATTTGGCTGATAATTAGAACATTTGTTAGCCAATTAAAAAGGAATGTTTGGACTAAAAAATACACGATAGGACGCGCTGAGGCCGGGATATTCCCAACGTTCTTATACAGTGGGAGAATGATGGATATCTACACATACATATATATGCGTCACAAAAAGGTTGAAACCCCTTTTTTGGGGCGCCAATATATCTCTTAAACCAACTATGCTGGGGAACTGAAACTTGGAACGGATGCATAAATTGTAAATACCCTACCCGTGGTTATCAATGGAAAAATACGTACACAAAAATCGTATGGAAAGGCGATTTTTTATATTAAACTAGATCGCCCTCACCTGCTTCGCTGAGTGTATGAAATTTCTACGTGCTACATTGAGTAGAATTTATTTCAAGAAAACTCAATTAAAAAACAGGAGGTTTAAAATTTGTTTAACCATCTTCAAAATATTTTCAAACAAAAACTTTCTTAAACTTCTCACTTGTCATACTTTTTCAATTAACTTATCCCCTGAACTCAATATGAGATTTTAAACAGATGGAAGCCTCTTACATGTAGTTTTGAAATAAAGCCTATTAAAAATCATTTCGATTGATACCCATATTGTAATAATTCATTTAAATTATTGAATAGTTTGAATTTAACCTTTTTTTTGAACTAACCTTTTTAAACCTCTTTCGTCTGACACTCGTATTCAAAATCATTTCGATTCATACCAATCTTCTATAATCTATAATAATATATATTTAGAAAGACGCTTTTTATGTGTTCGCAAAGCTCGAGAACGGCCGAAACGATTATTTTGAAATTTCGGAACGTCTCAAGGATGGTTATAGGCTGAAAAAAATTTTATATATAAAGGGGGCGAGGCACCTCCTATACAAACCGATTTTTTCTTACTGTATATCTCTGGAAGTGTTCATGGTAAAATACCGGAACTTGGTACGGCAATATATGAAATAAATCTTATAGTCATGGAGAAAAATGGTGAGGGAAATCCTCCTAAATGCCCGGACCGATTTTAACGAAGTTGTTTGTGTACTTTTGAGTGTAGTTTCACAATTTCACCCGCAAGTTGGCACTGGAGTTAAGTTATTACTAAAAATCTTATTTATGATCCACTTTGACTAATATTCAAAATATGTATTGGCAATACTATGTGCATTCTTTTGCAACCGAGCTACAAAAGAACACTCGCTTAAATGACGAAATACACGCAAAGCAACAACACAAACTCGGCTATTTGTCCGAGTTCAGCCAGGTCGGTTAAAAAATACGCGACCTGAAGAGTAGTGTTGTTAAGTGAAAAAACTGCTCTACTGTGAATTGTTACTGGGAAATTGGAGGGAAATTTTTGTTTTCGTATATACATGATTTATATTTTAAATAGGTATATATATTACGCAAATACCTCGCATAATAACTAATTTCTATTGTTTTTGTGTCTAAATCCAGTTAAACTAATCACATGTTTCTTGCGAGCTACCAGCAGGGTTGCTTAAGTAGCTAAAAGGAAATTTTACCCGAGTTGAGCGTTCTTTTGTCGCTCGCTTACAAAAAAATACAGCTACTATTACCACAAAAGTCTGCCAAGTGGCGCTGGAGTGATTACGAATAATCGCCAACTTAGAAAATGTGCCGTGGATGTCAGATTAAATCGACCTGTTGCACCAATGAGTATATCGAATGCTTGTGTGTTATAATTGGCCCAATGGATGTGGTTTGCCAGTATCATTATTGTTTAAAGCTTCATTCCGAGACCCCAGGGCTGAGTTGTGCAGGGGTAAATCTCAAATCACCACCGATAAATCAACCGCCAGAACCATTGCGCGCCTTTTACTGTTATATTTCATTTGGAATAATTGAATTTAATTTTTAAAAAGGTGGCAACCCTTGCGAAAGACTTAAATATTATTCAAAACATTTAAGCTAAAGGTTTCTTAACAATATTTCGTTAGACAACCATATTTTAATTCTTGAGATAGCTTGCGTATAATTAATTTAAATTTGACTTTTCAAACAGGTGGCAACCCTTTTCAAAATATATTCGAACTACACCTTTTTAAGCCTCTTGACATCCATTTTTTAATATAAATTTCAAATAAATAACTCCCTAAATTACAGTTGAATTTGATTTTTTCAAAAGGTGGCAGCTCTCATCCATGAGTAGATAATGATTTTATATATCTCCACACCAAATCTATAAAAAATATTTCCTGAGAAATACAGTATGAAATATTCCGTTTGTATGGAAGGTGCGACGCCCACTTGTCTAATCGAGATTAAACTTATCCTATATTTTAAGTTTGGCTAAATGACAGCAGTGTACAAAATTTCATGATGATCGGTTGAGTAGTTAAAGCGTGAAAGCGTAGCAAACGAACAAACTCACTTTCGAATTTATAATATTAGTAAGGATATCTTTTGCTGCATTGTCATAATATCGATCCAAATGGACTGCTGATACACTAGAATAGAGCGGCAGCATGGTTAGATTACGATTTCGCTTATATTATCGATATTTATGTGTTTTAATCTATTTAAAAAATCATCTACAGTCTTATAGGAA
Source organism: Rhagoletis pomonella (assembly GCF_013731165.1). NCBI lineage: Eukaryota > Metazoa > Arthropoda > Insecta > Diptera > Tephritidae > Rhagoletis > Rhagoletis pomonella. The sequence continues at coordinate 8,820 of NW_023464167.1, read as the reverse complement.
ATTGCTTTATTTTATGGCATTTACTTTTTCATAACTTACAATATATGCCCAAGCTGTGTGGAGCTAACGATACAAACATATATGCAGGCTTATAAGCCTGTAACTATACATTTCTCTACATTTAATTTGAAATAGTATGCACAAACGGATTAAAAGTAATAAATAATTAGTACCTTTTCTACTTCTTTAACATGCGTGCCCGGAATAGACCTGCCGAAAAAGTGAGGTTAAGTTACTGACAACACCTTGTTATTATTACACCATGGTCCCACGGTGCAGCGAACAAAGGTGGCGCCGTCAGTGGTACCGCTACTTTGGTTTTGCGATTTTGACAGTTGTGGTAACTTGTAAATAAACCTTTGTTTACAAATCAGCGACGAAGAGAATTTTAATTATAAGTCAAAAATGGTTTTTGAGTTGAAGACGGCGTAAAAACTAATAGAATGAAGTGCCGTGTGCTAAATTTCGACAGTCGTCAAGATGCGAGATGCGTAGATGCAAGTGTAGCGCTGCGACGAATTGCAGCATTTTGTATACATAGGGCACGGTAAAGCCGTTCTCGAAATGTATCTTTATTATTATATTGACATCATTTCGTCACAATCACTTCGCTTCTGCTCCAAGCATGCACCTTTAGCAAGTTAACTAAATAATCCCGCTGAGATTCTGCCGCAGTTTGCTGCATCAGCCTTAATTGCAAAGCAATGGGTGCACAAAAACGTTTGCTGCAGCAGCTTCGATTGCAAAGCCAACGAGTGCACTAACGTTCACTATTCTCTAATAGATTATGTGAAAATGCAATATTTTCGCATTTAGCAAAATTAAAACACGTTTTTCGCTGTAAAGTGAACTGTTTTGGCAGTTTCAATTCGTTCTTCTTTTCGCTCTATTCTTTGTTTACTTGTGGTACACAAATGTCAACAGCCAGGACGGCGCAATCTTGTATTCTATAATTCTTGCCATGGTCCTATCTACATACATACCTATATACATAAAATTGTAGCTGCTTTTGTTCTTCGGACTAAATTCAAAAAGCACTGGATAAAGTTCAGTCAAATTGTCGGAAGCTATACCTTTCACATATGGTACATATGGCTTGGTGGCTCTGGAGTCGAGTCATTTATAAGTATATTTATTTATTCACCGATTTCGTTCAAATTCGCAATGTGGGTTTACTAAAAATGGGCCCGCTGTATGCGAGGATTCTTGGCCCTACTATTACAGAAAACGCTCATCTGTGATCTTAGGTTTCCTTATAAGGACTTTTATTAGCTTACGCATCGTACCTATGTTGTAGTTGCAAAATCAAAGAAGATTATGCACGCTTGGCAGAGATTTCACAGGTGGAAATAAGACCATCGGCAAAGCCTATGTATAAGGATGATTCTGCTCTTTATTCGTTTAAATTTGTTTAGTTTACATACCGTTTTTTCTTTTAAACGCTGTTTTTGCATTGGCCCACGCAGCACTCGTGGTGTTACATGAAATGTAACCTTGTTTATACCGACACATAAAGCGCTTTGACCCAGTTCGCTATAATTCAAAGCGGATGCATAAACCATATTTCAATACGCTCTGAATTTCAAAAACGTATTGTATTTGATTTCAAATCGCTTTTTTATTTCTCAAATCGTGGGTTAATTGATGTCGATATTGCGAATTAATTCAAAAAATTAATTTCAAAATACAATGAAGGGTTTGGTACCAAATGAAAGTAGATAAAATTCTACATCACTTGTAATCAAATATTTGCCCAAAAATTTACCGTTTTCTTGCAATATACTCTCAAAGTCGTGACTTTTTCCTTTGAGTGCGCGCAAAGTGAAAAACGTGATTTAATATTTCAAATTTCCAAGCTATATCTTAGTTTTCTTTAAAGATACATCAAAAACGGCAATGGAACCTTCGTGTTTAGGTATTTAGGCAATACAAAGTGATTTTAGTTTTCTTTTACTATGGTTCTAAGTATTTTATTTTATTTTTTTATCGTAAGCGTAAAAATAAGGGGTAGACATATAGTTGAGAAGTAGACATATAGTTGAGAAGTAGGTACGATCAAGCAAAAGTGTAATCATTTACATATACCTTGGACGTTATAATGTCATTCTGTAAAAAGAAAAGTTGCGGCATATCTGCGCACTTTTTCAGTATATCGATTTATATAATATAACCTCGTTGGTGAAATATACATGAAATTCTCGATGAAGAACAAAACCAAATATAACAAGTGAAAACTAAGTACAAAGCATACAAAAAAGTAATATTGTTATTGTCCACGTTCATTGTTTGCTCAATTACTGTTTTTTATACCCTACATACGGCATAACTATTAGGTACATACGTTTATTATCAAAAGTAGGCTAAATACTATTTTGTTTCAAAGGCGAAACTTTTAGTACTTGCATGTATCAAAGAAAGTATGTATACATTTATGTACATATCTGCTTAGGCTCATAAAATAAAATTTGGGTTTATTAAATTTTACAATAATAGCTTAGAATGACGTAATTTATTTGTCCAATGATTTATAGGGTATATGTGAAAACGTAAAGAATGGTACATGATGCATATTTTTAGTGTTAATTATAATCTTTGTTATTGTTTATAGTGTTGCTATTTCTATGCATGAATGTCATGTGCAGTGAATAGAAATAATAATAGTGATGATATTTTTAACTAATGTGGTTACGGGTAGCCGGGTAAACGGAGAATAACCATAACTATAAAGGCCTAATTATATTATTATTTTCTTTATAGGAATGAGCTCAAATATCATATGGGTTACTCGTCAAAGCCTTTATGAAATAATGAAAAACTCTCGCTGCGATCAATTCAATGATAAATTTAAGGTTTTAACGGGATAAATGAAAGATCGCATCAGGCCGTCTGATGAAAAATTTAAAAGAGTTTAATGAAAAGATGAGATATTTCATCTCTGAGTTCAAAATTCGTTCGAATAGGTCCTGTAGACAAGAAGAACGTTTTTTTAAAGCAAACAAAGGTTGGCTTGAGTTCTCTATAGGTTTTCCGTGTTCAAAACAAAATAAACATCAATTGCCAGAAAAAGCTCTAGAGGCGCGAATCAAAGATTTTAAGAGCTACAGAGAACATTTTTCTCGCAAGTGAAACAGAAAAAAGACGAATGAAGATATATTCAATAGACTTTTGATTAGTTCCGACCCTGTTGTATCAATTATGAGAAAACTACCCCAAAAAAATTTGCAGGATTTGCCGAAAGAAGCACAACAGTTGTTAATTATGCAGCCTTATAGCGATGATGAAGATGTTGATAGTGATGACAATGACGCCAGCGAAGATGATGATTATTTTTATTAAAGTATATATTTTCTTAATTGCTTTCTAGGCTTAACAAAAACATGTAGATAATTGTTGAAGAGAAAATTTGTACAATTCGTATTCATTATCATATAAAAAAATACCTAAAAAGGTGATGATGTGGGTGATGTTGATGATGAAAATAGTAATGAAGATAATGATGAGGATAATTATTATAATGATAGAAGAGGAGTTTAACTTGTAATTAATGATGATTAGGATTTTAACAAATTATCATTAATAATAAAAAATATCTATGGGAGTAAAAACTAAATTTTAACTTTTCTCTAACGCCTTAAAAACCTACGTAAAAAAAAATCCCTCTAAACTATTTTCGGATTTGTCTTTTTTTACTTCATTTGGTGCTAGCTATACAAATACATCAAAACATTTTAAATTAAATGTACGTATGAATTGATCTCCACTTTCAGGGTCGATTACCCCACCTGTAGAAAACAGGTATAAACACATCACTCATTCGAGGCGAAGTGAAAATAGGCTGGTTTTCTTTATACAGCCCGTTTTAAATTTGAATTGTTATTAAAATGAATTTGAATTATTGTTCGCTTCCATTTCGGTCAATCGCGCAAATCAATTATTAAAGAAATATCGAAATAAAACAACAAATTTTGTATACTTTTGAATACGGTTTCAAAGAGAGCGCTGTAAATACACAGGTATAAACGCTTGAAAGAAATATGTGTTAAGTCAAATTGGTTTTTTCTTAATGCGGTTCTTGCGTAGGTATAATGTATACCTTGTATGTATGTGTGTGATTCACGATGAGTGGAAATGGTTTTTGTGTTTTGTGGATCAAATTTTTGTCAAAAAACTTGTTGGACTATTTTAGGGGTCTCAGGTATAATATCTTGTAAATTCTATAATAACACACTTTTTCCTAATATGTAAAGAAAATATTGTAAATTACTTCTTTTTACAGATGGGAAAAATGTAGAAGAAATTGACGACCAAGTCGAACCCGACTTGCTGTATGATAATAGTTACACGGATAAAATAATAAGTGTTTACAATAATATATGTTTGGTTGACAGTGCATCTCAGAAACGAAATGATTTTTTTTAACCGTCAGATTAAGAAAACCCCTCCAGATAATCGTCAGATTATGGAACAGGACGACCATGGCATCGAGATGAGCTTTCTGTATGAAAATCTGACGCACTCGAGTAAATCCAAATGGCGATCTTTTTTGCATTTTCAAGAAGACGCCACGAGCTTGCGTCACATCTGAATCGTCAGATTATTGAATGGGAGGTTCATTCGGGTCCATTTAACATCTCTTGTGAATATCTGACGCGCTCGAGTAAATTCTTTTGTCACCCATTTTTGACCCTTCCGTACGCCCAACTCCACCATGTAAACCGGCAGATTAGCATATTTCCGTCATCAGAAACACGTTTGATTTATTCACTATGAATATCTGACGCGCTCCAGTTAATCCATGTAACTGTTCTATCATTCTTGATTGTGGTTCAATGTTACTACAACTATAGAGTTTAAAGTTTTGTGAGTTACAAACTCGAAAGGAGAAAGTAGTCAAAGATTCAAAGTAGAAACTAGTTTATCTTCTCTTTTAACTTGTAAAATAAACATTTCTAAAATAAATGTATTTCTTGATTATTTTTCGGTTTTGGTCTTTTGTCTATTTTATTTTGCCTTTTCTAGCCTATTTCGTTATTTTATTTTGCCTTTTTTATAGGTTTTTAAGTCCTAAAAATTCGTTCCTTGCTTATAAGCAACCTAGAAATAATTTTAGACGAATTGACAGATCTGGCCCGCAAATATAACTTTTTTTTTTAAATATAATATGCCCCCTTTGAACTTTGACTACTAGATTAAAACACTGTATAGGTTAAGCACTCGTTCATTGTTCTAATAATTTACAAAATTTTAAAGTAATAAAAAAATGACTTAAGTTGATTATAGATTTTTTAATGCTATGCCTAACATTCGCATACCGAAAATTCGTATTCGCATTCGCGAATGTGAAAAATATGACATTCGAAACATCCCTGGTATGTACTTACACACATACAACGCCAGTTAAATAAAAGCTTGTAAAAGGGTTATAATACTATGTCTCCATTGCGAGATTTAATGAAGATTTAGCCCTCTGACGAGATTTAACGTTAAATCTTTTGAGATTTACCATATAAAATTAAATCTCGAAAGGCAGTAGATTTAAGTTAAATCTTCGTCAAATCTTCAATAATATTGATCAATAAGTACAATTTGTTGAATGTGGCAACCACAAATTCACATGCCATAAGTCAAATGACATTTGTGTTTTCTATATACAGTTGAGGACATTGAAATCTAGCCTATCATAAAAACATGAATTTTCGTATTTTTAGGGATTTTTATATTTTTGTTAGTTTGGGAGGAAATATAGTAATACATATTTACATAACTTTGGTTGTAATAAATTAAGAAAATATTATTTTAAAAACTAAAAATTTAGAAGAAATGTTTTATAGTAATATCATGCAGAGTCTTCTCCGCTTTCTATAAGTCATTTACGCGCTGCGATAAAAAATTTATAAATTTCGGTAATGGTTCTGCTCCGATAACATTGCACCGAACATCCTCTAGAACTCAATTCGTCTTCATGATATGCCAAAGGCCCCCGATTGGATTTTCGGTTCCCTCCTATGAATAAGAGAGTTCTACAAAAATTTTTCTTTCCGGAAATGTTTTTTACCGTTTCGATAATTTTTCTTAAATTCGGGAAAATGATTGGGAATATGGTACCATTCTTTACATTTTCCAAACTATATATTATACATACATATTTACCACGAATAAGAAGCCAATAATATTAGCGACATATTTCATAGAAAAAATTTCATACGTACCTGAATATATGTAGAAAGCCCCTTGTTTCTTTGAAGATACTTATAAAAATGTATACCAACTAAAGTTCTTCAGTTGCGATTTTCTGCGTTACATTGGTTTCGATTAAGGCTTTAGTGAGTAATCTACCGACTTTTGTGCAGAGTTGAATTTCAAAAGAAAACGAATTGGTGGGCCTTTCTATATTAGGGTAACGATATATAATTACGGAGACCAGATTTCTGTGGACCAAAATGGTGACATTTCTAAAGCATAGAATCCGAACATACAATTTCGTTTTTAGAATAAAGACACATAACATCTTTTAATACAGTTTTATTTAAAACAAAACAAAGAGAAAAACTTGAAAAATGATCGCAAAAATTTATACACACAATAAATATGTACGATGGCGAGAAGACATTTTAGCAAGTTTTGGCTACTTTTCTTTGTTTAAAAAATTTTCATAATTTTTTTATGAAAATATAACGTACTGTCGAAAAAACGGGAAAACTTTCCAATACGGAACCCGGCTTTAAAAAAAAAAACAAAAATGAGGGGGTTTAGAGCGGCTTTTTGTGATTGTAAATCTGAAAACTAGAGCTCTTGTTAACAGTCGATTATCCGGTTAACCGATTATTCGAATAGTCGAGTAGCAACTTTTGCATTGACTGAAAATCGAATAGCAAGTATTCGATCGTTTCATCAACTTCGACTAGTCGTGCAATTGATTAACTGTCATTATTCGAATAGTGAAAAATGTTTAAATACAAATTTTTTCTCACTTCAAAACAAAAAATTTGCTTTATCCAAAATGAGTTTACGTAAGCGTAGCTGGGTGTGGAACTTCTTTTCTAATTCCGAAGGTGGAAAAGAAGTCAAGTGTACAATATGTGGACAAAATATGGCCTATAATAATTCGACATCGTCTTTGGCAACCCATTCATAAAAGGAACAAGGAGCAGGACATGGAAATGTATATTTATGTTAACGAACTAATAAGTGGTAATTTTGTGAATGTGCCGAACCAAGCCCGGCAAAAAATGTCAAGCGTAGAAGAAAAAACGAAGATGGCGAAACTATTTCAAACAGGCGCCAAGAGACCATCTCTCGTGCAATAGCACGATTAATTGCAACAAATATGTTACCCATTTCTCTTGTTGCAACGCCTGGATTCCATGAGTTTATGAAGGTGATGGATGCACTTTGAATTTTGCATATTTTGCTATAAGTCACGTATTGATCTCCATCATAATTCTTGCGGTACCACACCATTTTTGGTACTATAAATATTCAAAGCCTATCAACCGCAAAACTTATTAAATAATGAAAGAAAACAACTATTCGAATAGTCGAATCTGTCAAGTAATCGAATGAAAACAACTAGTCGATTATGAACGGTTAGTCGAAAGTGAACGGTTAATCGATTAAAGGTATTCGATTATTTTTTTAAACAACTTTTTCTATTCGATTAACCGATTAATCGGTTAGTCGATTAACAAGAGCTCTACTGAAAACCCCACCCTCCGGAGGCTTATAGTTTTCATGAAAATTTAATTTTAAATTGCAAAAAATGTCAACTTCAACCTCGCTTTTTTGCTTTGTAAACCAATTAAACTAAAATGTCGGTGCTGCCACACAACAAAAAATTCCCAAAAATAAGCACTGAAAACTAGAAAAAATAAAAACGGGCATTTTAATAAATTTTTTTTTTTAAATTAAATATCGATGTATTGATAAAAAAGTGATTCAGTCTAAATCGAGAGATTTTTGGGAAGAGCGACGCAGGCGAAAATTTTTAATAAAACATCGCGCGATTTTTTATTAAAAATTTGCATTATTGATCAAAGTATTGATTTTTATGGAAAAACCGCCGCAGGCGAAAATTTTAAATAAAAAATCGCGCGACTTTTTATTAAAAATTTTCATTATATATCGAAGTATTGATTTTTATGGAAAAAGCGCCGCAGGCGAAAATTTTATATAAAAAATCGCGCGATTTTTTATTAAAAATTTTCATTATTTATCAAATTATCGATGTACGTTTTCTACATTTGTGTACTTTGAACTACAATAACACCAGTAAATATTATTTCCCCCCGAAAAAAATTATACCGTTATGATCAGGAGTAAGACCCCTATCGATCCTAATATTATTATTTTTAATAAGAGCAATGTACGTATTGTACACTTATACCCCCTAATTATACGCACTTATTTGTGGTGTATTTTTTAACGTATGGTAGCATACATTTTGTGTTACTGTCAGCCATTGTTATTTCTGCTTGTTTGTGAAATGTGCAAACGTTTGTGAAGGCATTTATAAACGCGTTTTACTTAATTAATTAATTAATAATTGTGGATTAACGTATTACAAACGCATGCGAGCCTTTTAAGGATAATATATTTGTGTAAATAAAAGTGATCGGTGTGGGGTTATAATAAAATGTAGTGATAGCAGGCGAGATATTTTAACAACAAATAACTTAAGTACTGTTAGCAACAACATTGTGAAAGTGATAAATATAGCTAAAGGAGGCCTCCATTAGTATCCCCACCGAGTTTCTAAATAAAATCAGTATACTTTGCACGGAATAGCAATTGGTTCCGTAATGGAAATCTCAGCCAAAAAAA
>NW_023464166.1:0-11672 GCF_013731165.1 Rhagoletis pomonella | reverse complement strand
TTTTACAAAGACAGATTTAGTTTTAATGAATTCTGGTCTAGAATCGTTTGTAGTTTGTAGTTTAAAACTTTTTTTTAGTTGTAGCTTTCTCATACTTGCACTGTATTACACTAAAATTTAATGGGCTAAAAAACTGCATACTCAACTTTTTTCTAGAGAGCGTAAGTAAAAAGTGCAATATTTGAATGAAATTTTGCAGAATTTTCTTTAATTTTTCCTAAGGCTTGGAACTCTGATGTTTGTAGGCTTTGTCATAGAATTAACCATATTTTTATAAAAAATTTGCGAAATATTAAATATTTATAAAATAATTGCCCGTATTGTAAAAAATTCGCTGTTCCTAAACTTTATTGACTGACAGTAAGTGCGTAATGTGTTTTTGTTTCTTAATGTATATAAAGTTTTTTCCAGCTACAGTTTTAAATTTTATGAATTCTGGTCTAGGATCGTTTGTAGTTGGTTTTAGTTTATTTTTTTTTTTTAATTTTAAAATAAGCGTAATGCGTTTTTTTTTTTAATTTGAATGAAGTTTTTTACAAAGACAGTTTTAATTTTAATGAACTCTGGTCTAGCATCGTTTGTAGTTTTAAAATTTTTTTAGTTGAAAAATAAGTGCATAATGCGTTTTTTTTTTTTTATATGATGTTTTTCACAGCTACAGCTTTAATTTTGTAGTAGTGTGTTTAATGCGTTTTTTGTTAATATATATGAGTTTTTTTACAGCTACAGCTTTAATCTTAATGAATTCTGGTATAGAATCGTTTGTACTTGATTGTAGTTTAAAGTTTTTTTTTAGTTGCAAAATAAATGCATAATGCGTTTCCTTTAAATTTATATGAAGTTTTTCCCAGCTACAGTTTTAATTTTAATGAATTCTGGTCTAGGATCGTTTGTAGTTTATTGTAGTTTGAATTTTTTTTTAGTTTTAAAATAAGTGCGTAATGCGTTTTATTATTTTGTATGTAGTTTTTTGTAGCTGCAACTTTAATTTTAATGAATTCTGGCCTAAAATCGTTTGTAGTTTAAAAATTTTTTTAGTTGAAAAATAGGTGCATAATGCGTTTTTTTAAATTTATATGATGTATTTTACAGCTACAGCTTTAATTTTGTAGTAGTTTGTATAAAGTAGTAGCTGCAACTTTAATCTTAATAAATTCTGGTCTAGATTCGTTTGTAATTGATTGGAGATTTAAATTTTTTTTAGTTGAAAAATAGCTGCGTAACTCGTTTTTTACAAAGTTTATATGAAGTTTTTTACAGCTACAGCTTTAATTATAATGAGCTGTGGTCTAGAATTGTAGTTGATCGAAGTTTTAAATTTTTTTTAGTTGAAAAATAAGTGCATAACGAGTTTTTTAAAAAATTTATATGAAGTTTTTTACAGCTACAGTTTTAATTTTAATGAAGTTTTAATTTTTTTTTAGTTTAAAAATAAGTGCATAATGCGTTTTTTTTTAATTTATGTGAAGTTTCTTACAGTTTCAGCTTTAATTTTAATGAATTCTGGCCTAGGATCGTTTGTACTTGATTGTAGTTTTAATTTTTTTTTAGTTGAAATATACATAAGCGTGTATTGTGCTTTTTTTAATTTATATGAAGTTTTTTACAGCTACAGTTTTAATTTTAATGAATTCTGGTCTAAGAGCATTTGTGGTGGATTGTACTTTAAATTTTTTTAGTTTTAAAATAAGTGCGTAATGCGTTTTTGTTTTAATTTGTATGAAGTTTTTTACAGCCGCGGCTTTAATTTTAATGAATTCTGGTCCAGAATCGTTTGTAGTTGATTGTAGACTAACATTTTTTTTAGTTTAAAAATAAGTGCGTTTTTTTAAATTTATATGAAGTTTTTTACAGCTGCAGCTTTAATTTTAATGAAGTTTGTTTAATGCGTTTTTTTAAATATATATGAATTTTTTTACAGCTAAAGCTATAATCTTAACGAATTCTGGGCTAGAATCGTTTGAAGTTGATTGTAGTTTTAATTTTTTTTTTAGTTGAAAAATAAGTGCTTAATGCGTTTCTTTTAAATTTATATGAAGTTTTTTACAGCTACAGCTTTAAATTAAATGAATTCTGGCTTAGAACCGTTTGTAGTTAATTGTAGTTTTATTTTTTTTTTAGATGAAAAATACATAAGTGCGTAATGTGCTTTTTTTAGTCAATATGAGGTTTTTCCTCGCTACTCGACTCTCACGCCTGCTCTCAGAGAGCACTCTTCAACAAACCGACATATGCGAGCAGTGGAACCACATTTCCCGCTCATTAAGTACCGCCGCCGAAGAAGTAGTCGGATTTCAGCGAGCCCGAAAGAACAACTGGTACGATGAGGAGTGTCAGGAAGCTGCAGAGAAAAAAGATGCCGCCTACAGGGCCACGCTGCGATCGGGCGCAACGCGCGCTATGTGGGACCGCTATAGGGATCTGAAGAGGGAAGCGAGACGTATTTTCCGCAACAAGAAGTGAGAGGCAGAAATACGTGAGTGCGAAGAGCTTGAAATGCTGGCCGACAGGAGGAATGCCCAAAAATTTTACCTGAGAGTTAGGCGACTTACGGAAGGTTTAAAGACCAGGGCGTACTCCTGTAAGAACAATAATGGCGACCTAGTAACTGATGTCCAGAGCGTACTTAAATTATGGAGGGAACACTTTACCGCCCTACTAAATGGTAGCAGCACGAAAAGTTGTGGAGAAGAAGAACCCGAGCCCGCAGTCGATGATGACGGAGTCGACGTTCCACCGCCTGACTATGACGAGGTACGTATAGCAATAACGCGGCTGAAAAACAACAAAGCCGCTGGAGCTGACAGCCTGCCAGCTGAGCTATTCAAGTACGGCGGCGAGGAGTTGATAAGGTGCATGCATCAACTCTTGTGCAGAATATGGTCAGATGAACGCATGCCCGACGACTGGAATTTAAGTGTGCTCTGCCCAATCCACAAGAAAGGTGACCCCGCCATTCGCGCCAACTACCGCGGGATCAGCCTTCTAAGCATAGGTTACAAGGTCTTATCGAGCGTATTGTGTGAAAGACTGAAGCCCACCGTCAATGAACTGATTGGGCCTTATCAGTGTGGCTTTAGACCTGGCAAATCCACCATAGACCAGGTATTCACAATACGCCAAATCTTGGAAAAGACCCGCGAGAAAAGGATCGACACTCACCACCTATTTGTCGACTTTAAAGCCGCTTTTGACAGCACTAAAAGGAGTTGCCTATACGCCGCTATGTCTGAATTTGGCATCCCCTCAAAACTCATACGGCTGTGTAAAATGACGTTGAGCAATACCACCAGCTCCGTCAGAATTGGAAAAGACCTCTCCGAGCCGTTCGCCACAAAACGGGGTTTCAGACAGGGCGACTCCCTTTCATGTGACTTCTTTAATCTGATGTTGGAGAAGATAATAAGAGCTGCAGAACTGAACCGCTCAGGAACAATTTACTACAAGAGCGTGCAATTGCTGGCTTATGCCGATGACATCAACATCATCGGTAACAAAAACCGCGAAGCCTGTTCTGCCTTTTCCAAGTTGGATAGGGAAGCAAAGCGCATGGGTCTGGTGGTAAACGAGGACAAGACGAAGTATCTCCTGTCATCAAACAAACAGTCAGCACATTCGCGCCTTGGCACCCACGTCACTGTTGACAGTTACAATTTCGAGAAAGTAGAGAATTTCGTTTACTTGGGAACCAGCATTAACACCGATAATTATGTCAGCATTGAAATCCAACGTAGAATCACTCTTTCCAACAAGTGCTACTTTGGACTGAGTAGGCAATTTAGGAGTATAGTCCTCTCTCGACGAACGAAAACCACGCTCTATAAGTCACTCATCATGCCCGTGCTGGTATATGGCGCAGAAGCATGGACAATAACAACATCCGATGAGGCGGCTCTTGGGGTGTTTGAGAGAAAGATTTTGCGGAAGATTTACAGTCCTTTACGCGTTGGCGACGGCGAGTACCGCAGACGATGGAACGATGAGCTGTATGAGCTTTACAACGATATGGACATAGTGCAGCGAATTAAAATACAGCGGCTCCGCTGGCTTGGTCATGTCGTTCGAATGGACACCGACGCTCCAGCTCTGAAAGTATTCAACTCGGAACCCGCTGGTGGTAGCAGAGGAAGAGGAAAGATCAGGTGGAGAAGGACTTGGCTTCACTTGGCGTTTCCAATTGGCGTCAGTTGGCACAGAGGAGAAACGACTGGCGTGCTTTGCTGAACTCGGCCAAAATCGCTTAGGCGGTTACAGCGCCAAAAAAGAAGGTGAAGATGAGGTTTTTCCATGGTTTTTAAATTTTTCCATTTCCATTTTCCATTTCAAGTCAAGTGAAAAGAGTGCATCCGTTTGCGGAATTTTAAATGATTTACAGAATACTTTATCGGGAAATGTAGCTTAAAAAATTTGGGCCTAAAAAGATGATATTCTTAAAATAGATAAGATGAACTTAAAATGTTTTGTTTGTTCACAGATTTTCACACAATGTGAAATTCTTTTTAATCATATAAAAAATGTCCATACTTTATCAACAAATGAATTGTTTATATGTGGATTTTGTAACTGTAATCAAAATTTCACATCTTTCAAAGCATTTTGTTAACACATGCGAAGGGAAAGTAAGAGATATTGTACAACAACCAATTTATTTAATTTAAATTATTCAAATGAAATCTTAAATACTGACACAACTATTGTTCCTGCTTAACAAAGTTGTGAACATATAAGTAGCGGTCACAGTATCACTTCTTATTTGTCAGCAGATAGTATGAAAGAAGGTTGTTTGAAGTTTTCTTGAAATAATTATTCTAAAAAGAAAATTCCGAGAAAAGAAACAATTGAATTGCAAAAAGAAGTCACAAACTTCATTATTTATCCAATAAGGAACGAAATAACAAATATTTTGAATAATTTTGACGCACGAAATCCGTCAGATGTAAAAAACTGTATAAAAAAATTGGTTTCATTTTGTAGCGATCCATTTGAAGAAATAAATTCTGAATACAAACTTATCAAAACTCTAGAAGAAATGGATCTATACGAGACTCCTAAAATTATTCAAATTGACAATTCAATTCGCTGTTTGCAAATTAAACATGTTAGTAAGCTTGATGCTACTGTAGTAAAAGGTATACTATTCCCTATCAAATTTCAAATCAGGAAATTCTTTGAAATACCAGATGTGTATGAAAGTTTTGCTGAAAATATGACGACCTTATCAGTTGATTATTCAACTCTAAAAAAACTTCATTAATGGCAAATTATGGCAAAAAAAAAACAAAAAATTATCCCGTAAAATTTGTAATTCCTTATTTACTCTATTTCGACGATTTCGAAGTCAACAAACCCTTTGGGTTCGTACTGTACATCTCTTTTGGCAACTTATTACTCATTTATTACAGCTCCAGTTACTATTAAGCACAAACTATTTACTGTATTCATTGCAGCTCTATTCAAATCGAAAGATGTTAAAACTTTCGGTTATCCCAAAGCATTTTTTAAATTGATAGAAGTCCTCAACGACTTAGAAGAGAATGGTATAGATATAAAAACTTCAAGTGGAAATAAACGAGTCTTTCTTTGCTTGGGCTTAATAATCGGAGATAACTTAGCATTAAATAATACTCTCGGCTTTTCTGGATCTTTTTCCTCAAACTATTTTTGCAGATTTTGTAAAGTTAATAAAACAGAAACTAGATCAGCGTTTATGGAAGAGTTTGAGAAATTGCGAAATAAAATAAAATATGATGAAGACATTTCACAGAATGATTTTGGAAACACAGAAAGAAAATTGAATTTTTAATAAAATACATAGTTTCCATGTTACAGAAAATTATTCTGTTGATATATTACATGATATCTTCGAGGGCGTATTGAAATATAGTTTTTGTAACATCATCCTGCAATATATCAATAAGAAAACTTTTGATTTGGAACTTTTAAATCTTCGGAAACAAAATTTTAACATTGGCGAAACGGAAAATGGGAGGTAATCATCTCCTCTGCAGTTGCATCACATTAAATCATTTCATTTATTGACATAGTAGAAAGAGATGATGTTTTGTGGAAATTTGTTTTAAATCTTATAGAGCTATTAGACTTGTTGCTATTATCTGAATATACGAGCTTAGATATAATAAATTTAAAATCTCATATATCCGCTCATAACAGCGAATATGTGAAGCTTTTTAACGACACTCTAAAACCAAAATATCATCTTCTTATCCATTACTGTAGAGTTCTTGAATATTCTGGTCCCTTTAAAATTGCTGTGGACGTTACCTTTTGAATCTAAACATAGAGAATTGAAAGAATATGCAAAAAATATTACTTCAAGAAAACACTTAACGCTGTCTTTAGCACTAAAGTTTTCAGTAATATTTTCCAAAACTATTAGCAATTTTGAAAACACCGATTGTTTTCTTGGCAAAACAAAAAGCTTCTTGTATTGGATACAATTAAAAACTATGTTTAATGAGGACCAACTGAGCGAGTGTATATGTTTTTTGAGTTTAAAACGGTATAATACATTGTATAAAAGGAATTTTATTATTATTTATTATTTTTTTTTATGATCCTAATTTTTCCGCTTTTCAAATACTTGAGATTTTCGTAATGAATGAGAAAACTATCTTATTTTGCGAAAAAATGAATACACTAACGTATAATCCAAATTTTTTGTTATACGAAGTCGGCTCCAGAACCTCTGATTTTAAACTCTTCAACATAAATGAATTAAAATATCCACCAATTCATCTCTATGCAGTTCAAAATCAATCATTTTTGAGACCAAAACACTTCTTTTAATGCACATATTTATTTGTAAATCCCCTTTATGTAATTATTACTTATTTCTTTTGTACTTTGCGTAATAAAAACAAATATATACATCCATAAATGGGAAACTAACCGAGTGTTTTATTTTTAATGCAGAAAATACTCCACATTTTGAGAATACTTTCCTTAAAAGGCACGAAAATTTAACTCATTTTTAAGAAACCTTTCCCACGAGAATAAGAAATGCTTCTTAGACTGTTTCCTCCGTTTTAGGAAATTTTTTTTTGGGTACAGTTTTAATTTTAATGAATTCTGGTCTAGGATCGTTTGTAGTATATTGTAGTTTGTTTTTTTTTTTTTAGTATTAAAATAAGTGCGTAATGCGTTTTTTTAAATTTGTATTAAGTTGTTTGCAGCTGCAGCTTTAGTTTTAATGGATTCTGGTCTAAAATCGTTTGTAGTTTTACATTTCTTTTTGGTTGAAAAATAAGTGCATAATGCGTTTTTTTTTTTATTTATATGAAGTTTTTGTACAGCTACAGCTTTAATTTTAATGAATTCTGGTCCAGAATGGTTTGTAGTTGACTGTAGATTTAAATTTTCTTTTAGTTGAAAAATAGCTGAGTAATGCGTTTTTTATAAATTTTATATGAAGTTTTTTACAGCTACAGCTTTAGTTATAATGAACTCTGATCTAGAATCGTAGTTGATCGAAGTTTTGAATTTTTTCTTAAATAAAGTGCATAATGCGTAATTTAAAAAAATTTATATGAATTTTTTTACAGCTACAGCTTTAATTTTAATGAGGTTTTAATTTTTTTTTGTTGAAAAATAAGTGCATAATGCGCTTTTTTTAATTTATATGAAGTTTCTTACAGCTATAGCTTTAATTTTAATGAATTCTGGCCTAAGATCGTTTGTATTTGACTGTGGTTTGCCTTTTTTTAATTTATACAAAGGTTTGTACAGCTACAGCTTTAATTTTAATGAATTCTCGTCTAGAATCGTTTGTAGTTGATTGTAGTTTAATTTTTTTTCTAAGTTAAAAAATAAGTGCATAATGCTTTTTTTTTTAAAGTTATATGAAGTGTTTTACAGCTACAGCTTTAATTTTAATGAATTCTGGTGTAGAATCGTTTGTAGTTGGTTGTAGTATACATTTTTGTTTAGTTTTAAAATAAGTACGTAATGCGTTTTTTTTTAATTTATGTGAAGTTTTTTACAGCTACAGCTTTAGATTGAATGAATTCTGGTCTAGAATCGTTTGTTGTTGATTGTAGATTTACAATTTTTTTTAGTTGAATAATAAGTGCATAATGCTTTTTTTAAATTTATATGAAGTTTTTTACAGCTACAGCTTTAATTTTAATGAATTCTGATCCAGAATCATTTGTAGTTGATTGTAGTTTTAAAATTTTTTTAGTTGAAAAATATGTGCATAGTGCGTTTTTTTTAATTATATGAAGTTTTTTACAGCTACAGCTTTCATTTTAATGAATGCTGGTCCAGAATCATTTGTAGTTGATTGTAGCTTTAAAATTTTTTTTAGTTGAAAAATAAGTGCGTAATGCGTTTTAGTTTTAAATTTATATGAAGTTTTTTACAGTTAAAGCTTTAATTTTGATGAATTCTGGTCTAGAATCGTTTGTAGTTGACTGTAGTTTAAAAATTTTTGTTTTATTTGAAAAATAAGTGCATAATGCGTTTTTTTAAATTTAAATGAAGTTTTTTACAGCTACAGCTTTAGTTTTAATGAATTCCGTTTAGAATCATTTGTAGTTGCTTGTAGTCTACGTTTTTTTTTAAATTTAGATGAAGGTTTTTACAGCTACAGCTTTAATTTTAATGAATTCTGGTCTTTTAAACTTTTTTTGGGTTGAAAAATAAGTGCATAATGGGTTTTGTAAAACATGCATATGAAGTTTTTTACTGCTACAGCTTTAGTTTTAATGCATTATAATCCAGAATCATTTGTAGTTGATTGTAGCTTTACCAATTTTTTTTAGTTGAAAAATAAGTGCATAATGCGTTTCTTTAAATTTAAATGAAGTTTTTTACAGCTACAGCTTTAATTTATTTATTTATTTATTTAGTGAAACTATCCTAATACAACAAGGGTAAACCTTACAATTATTAGAGCTAGTTACGACAGATTACAATCTCCAATATAAGATTTGCTTAGATATTTTAGTTTGCAAGTATTACCAAAAGAAAACAATCAAGTAAAAACATACAAGAAAAACAATAAAAGTACTTACGAATTAACATTATCTGACTTAGCGCTAACATGCCTTCTAAGTTCGCATCTAAAGGTGTTCATGCTACTTATAGATATTAAATTTTGGGGAAGAGAATTTCAGAGTCGATTCACCTGCACCAAGAACTGCCTTTCTGACGTCAGTGTTTTGTATCTAGCAGCGAATAGTTTAGAGTTTCTCACGGATTTCGTGGCAGTTATTCTGAGGGCGAGATACCCTGTTCTTTCGAGTAGTTAATTTTATGCAAAAGTAAGAGGGATCTGAACTGAAGGAGCTTATCCAGGGACATGGCATAGATTGACTCAGCAAGATGGGAAATGTGATCTCTTGCCTTTATTCCGAACGCATAACGAGTAATATTGTTAAACAGCACATTGAGCTTGTGTTTGCACGCATAAACACAATTAGCGAAAATTTCACAACCATACAATAAAGAGGGCATAAGATATGTCTTAACGATTAAAATGCGAATTCGTTGAGGGATGAAGTGTTGCGTAAACCAGAGCACGCGAAGCATTCCGTATAGTTTTCCTACTACTACATTTATGTGACTATCCCAAGTTAATGTTTTTTTGAAGATAATTCCTACATTTTTGGCCGTCTGTACATAATTTATACACGTGCCACCAAGCATGATTTTTGGAAGGGTCGAAGTATCAAGGGGCTTTCTAGAGACGACAAGCACTTGTGACTTCTTAGGGTTAAGAGTTAGTGCATTGTCGGATGCACATTTGTTAATACGGCATAAGTCATGGTTGATTTTAACAATACAGTCGTATATATCATTGAGCTTGCAAGAACGATACACCTGAACATCATCAGCATACAAGTTAGAGCTCATATCGGTAACGATAGCCTTTAGATCATTAATTTACAAAGAAAAAAGAAGGGAACCAAGAATGGATCCTTGCGGAACACCCCTGCTTAGTATTAATTGAGATGATGTCAATGGCCCACTACAGACCACTTGTGATCTATTTCCTAAGTAAGAGGCAATTAACTTTAAAGAAGTAGGGGAAAGTCCAAAAAAACTAGCGAGCTTTGCCAATAAAATACTGTGGTTAACGGAATCGAATGCCTTTGAGTGGTCAAGTAGGGTAAGGAATGTGACTTTTTCCTCGTCGATGGATTCGCGAATGTCCTTTTCGGAACCCGGATTGCCGTTTATGTAAAAGGGAGTGCTTAGAAAGAAACGCGTTTAACTGCTTATGCAAAACTAACTCAAATACCTTCGAAAGATATGGTGAAATTGCGATTGGTCTGAGTTCACCGTCGGCTTGAGGAATCGGCAAGATTTTAGCGGTTTTCCAACATTTTGGGAAAACGGATGTGGTTAGTATTGTGTTAAAAGAGTGAGTAATATACGGAAGTAGAACCGGTATGACAGCTTTTAGAAAAACAGGGTGTATACCATCTGTCCCAACAGCATTAGACTTAATTGAGAGAAAACATTGAAGGACACACGAAAAACTAAAACTTATATCATTTGGTAGAGAACAAGGTAGACTAATGCTAGTGTTTGTGACTCGGGGTGCCGAAATATTTACAAATTTTTTATTTAAAGAGTCAAGATCTTCCGAAGCTTGAAAACTGTTCACTTTACTCTTACCAAGACCGATAGTTTTGATTTTTTGCCAGGTTTGTTTGCTACCGATTGCCTTTGCAAAATTATTTTCAAAATACTTGGCTTTGGCACTTCTAACCATTTTAACAACCGCCTTCCTTAAAACTGTAAACTGATTGTGAAAATCCATCGTTCTATATCTTTTCCAACGATCATACATTTTATTCCGATTCTCGATAGCTTTTTTAATTTCCGAATTAAACCAAATGTTTTCATAAACTCGCCTAATCTTTGTATTAATGGGAACATGCGTGTTAAATAGTTTTAATAAATTCTGTTGTAAATATTGCATTTGGTCATCAGTAGATTACAATTTCTTTACATCGTGCCAATCAATTTTATTTACGTCACTGTTAAGTTTAACATAGTCTATGTCAGGGGTTGTTAAACTTTTAAGATGATGGAACCCTTACTAAACACCTTTCATTTTATGGAACCCCACATCAAATTACTAAAAATCAAAGGCAGTGCAATTCAAATATGAATAAAAACTTTACTAGAAATAGTATACATACTTTAAATTTTAATGTGAAGAAAGAAATTGTTTCACTGTTATTAATTATTGTATAAAATAGTACTTCGATATAATGTCTGAAAGCTGTATGCGCATTTCTGGGGTAGCATCCACTTTTGACCTGAATCTGTTTTTTATATAAGTCTAAGCGGAAAACCCTAGTGACAGAGTACGATGTGACAGAAGGAAGCAAAGTTTAGATGGCCTTTTTAGCGACTTCATGATATTTAATCTTAACACTAACCCAAAACTCTTTCAGAGACACAGATTGAAATGTGTGTTTCAATGTCGAAGTACTCTGGAGATCTATGAATGCTTCGAAAATGGATTTTGTACCAAACCGATATTACTACTACCATCCGAAAAATAATCTGACTAAGACTTCAGGTGATTTACCAAGTGCCTAGTTATGACACTTCACATTTCATTTGGCAATTCATCGCGTTCCTTGCAGAAAGTTGTGTATAACCCTTTGGCTACAGCGGCCAACAACAAATAC